>NC_090646.1:35754590-35967090 GCF_040937935.1 Hyperolius riggenbachi | reverse complement strand
ATCGAGCCATCAGCGGCTCGATTGATAAGAAAAAAATGCCGTGTATGCCCAGCATAACAGTCTCCTAGCAGTGATCGCCGCTGGGTGGCAATCACTGTTCCACTCCATCATTCAAGCAGGGATGCGCACTTATCAGCACGCGCAATTTCCTGCAGAACAGGCCCACAGGACCTTATGCAGATCAGCGTTAGGTGGTCGTGGGGTTGCTGCCATGGACACGCCCATTGGCGTGACGTGGTCGGCTAGAGGTCAAAGGGTACAGTGGGATGTGAAAGTTTGGGCAACCTTGTTAATCCCCATAATTTTCCTGCATAAACTGTTGATTGTTACGATAAAAAATGTCAGTTAAATCCTACTAATATTATAAACTAGCTGGACACCCGGCGTTGCCCGGGTATGTATTTGGCTGGTGTTGGCTCCGCCCACTTTTCCTAACCCTAACACACAATTACTCAATTACTTAATGACCAAGTTTGTGAGCTTTGCAGTCTTTGGCATCAATAATTTGCAAAGAAATAAAATAAATCTGATTGGAAGTGGCTCCACCCCTTTTCTAAATTTGAACCCCAATCACCCAATGGCCAACTGTACCAGGTACAGGTGATTAACAGTGCAAGAGGCTTGTGCCATTAACAGTGCAACTTGAAACAAAAAGAAAAACCGAGAGCCAAAAAAGGTTAGATAAACTGGGTTTATTTAGTCTAGAGAAAAGACGCCTTAGAGGAGATCTAATTAACATGTATAAATACATCAGAGGGCAATATAATAGCTTGGCGGATGAGCTTTTCATCCCTAGGCCTTCTCAAAGGACTAGAGGACATGATCTGCGCATAGAGGAAAAACGTTTTAGCTACTTGTTTAGGAAAGGGTTCTTTACAGTAAGAGTGATTAAGATGTGGAATGCATTGCCACAGGAAGTCGTTATGGCAAACTCTATACCTGCATTTAAAGGGGGCTTAGATGCTTTCCTTGGGTTGAATGACATCCATGGCTACAATTACTAGGTAAGGCCTAATGATGTTGATCCAGGGATTTTATCTGATTGCCATCTGGAGTCGGGAAGGAATTTTTCCCTTTTGGGGCCAATTGGACCATGCCTTGTAAGGTTTTTGTCGCCTTCCTCTGGATCAACAGGGATATGTGAGGGAGCAGGCTGGAGTTGTACTTTGTACTGTTTTAACTCGATGGACGTATGTCTTTTTTTTCAACCAAAATAACTATGTAACTATGTAACTATGTAATATAGTGCAGTAAGTCTAACAATTGTTGGCGAAATAATTAACAGATGTGGATATACTCACAAACACGGGTTACCACATAGGCAACCACTTGAAATGCAGGTGGGGAGCATTCGAACCTGACCCCACTCAGGTTTATGAAGTCGCTCTCTGTAGATAGAAAGAAGAGGACAGTCCCCTCCACCCAAGGTGGACTATATACTGTGCAAATTTGGACAGAGGCGCCAGGCAGGTTAAAATGATCTAAAAACAACTAAAAAGGAGGAGTACAGGTGGACTTACCTCCTGAAATGATGGACAATCGAGATTGTTCAAATCGCAAATAACAATTTATTTTGGCACTCCGCAACGCGTTTCGCAGGTATAACCCGCTTCATCAGGCAAGGAGTGCAAGCTCAAAAAGGTCCAATAGTGACAATGCACCACAGAGGCGCATTGCCACTATTGGACCTTCTTGAGCTTGCACTCCTTGCCTGATGAAGCAGGTTATACCTGCGAAACGCGCTGCGGAGTGCCAAAATAAATTGTTATTTGCGATTTGAACTATCTCGATTGTCCATAATTTCGGAGGTAAGTCCACCTGTACTCCTCGTTTTTAGTTGTTTTTAGATCATTTTAACCTGCCTGACGCCTCTGTCCAAATTTGCACATTAACAGTGCAAGAATGGCATCAATTAAATATTCCCCTTGCAAATCAATAGGTGAATTTTGAGTGGCTTTTGTAGGCTCCACCCACTTTTCTGAATATTAATCCCAGTCACCCAGTGACCAATTGTGCAAAGTTTGAGAACCCTACCAATAATAGTGTAAGAATGGCTGCAGTTTACATTTTCTCAGTGAAATTTGCATTTGTCTCTGCCTACTGATGACCTGTTATGTATTTGGCTGGTGTTGGCTGCGCCCACTTTTCCTAACCCTGATACATAATTAATCAATGACTCAATGACCAAGTTTGTGAGCTTTGCGGTCTTTGGTATCAATAACCTGCATTAAAATGAAACAAATCATATTGGCTGTGTGTGGCTCCACCCCATTTTATAAATGTAAACCCCAATCACTCAATGATGAACTGTACCAGCTTTGAGGCTTGTGCCATTAACAGTGAACGAATGACAGCAATTAAATATTTCCCTGAAAAATCAATAGGTAATTTTTGATTGGCTTTTGAAGGCTCCACCCACTTTTCTGGATATTAATCCCAGTCACCCAGTAACCAACTGTGCAAAGTTTGAGAACCCTAACATTAACAGTGTAAGAATGTATGCTGTTTACATTTTCCCAGTAACATTTGTAATTGTCTCCGCCCACTTATGACCCGGCATTGCCCACTTATGTATTTGGCTGGTGTTGGCTGCGCCCACTTTTCTAACTCTAACACACAATTAATCAATTACTCAATTACCAAGTTTGTGAGCTTTGCGGTGTTTGGCATCAATAATTTGCATTGAAATGAAACAAATCTAATTGGCTGTTTGTGGCTCCACCTCCCTTTCTGAAATTGAACCTTAGTCACCCAATGATCAACTGTACCAGGTTTGAGGCTTGTGCCATTAACAGTGCAAGAATGGCAGCAATTAAATATTCCCTTTAAAAATCAATAGGGGGATTTTGATTGGCTTTTGTAGGCTCCACCCACTTTTCTGAATATTAATCCCAGTCACCCAGTGACCAATTGTGCAAAGTTTGAGAACCCTACCACTAACAGTGTAAGAATTGCTGCAGTTTACATTTTCCCAATGAAATTTGTATTTTTCTCCACCCACTGATTTCCTGGTATTGTTTGGGTATGTATTAGGCTGGTGTTGGCTCCGCCTACTATTTCTAACCCTAACACACAATTACTCAATGACCAAGTTTGTGCGCTTCGCGGTCTTTGGCATCAATAATTTACATTGAGATTAAACAAATCTGTTTTTGGCTCCACCTCTTTGTCTAAATTTGAACCCCAGTCACCCAATGACCAACTGTACCAGGTTTAAGGCTTGTGCCATTAACAGTGCAAGAATGGCAGCAATTACATATTCCCCTTGAAAATCAATAGGTGAATTATGATTAGCTTATGTAGGCTCCACCAACTTTTATGAATATTAATCCCAGTCACCCAGTGATCAATTGTGCAAGGATTGAGTAAGAATGGCTGCAGTTTACATTTTCTCAGTGAAATGTGTATTTGTCTTCGCCCACTGATGAACTGATGACCCGCTGTTGCACGATTATGTATTTGGCTGGTGTTGGCTGTGCCCACTTTTCCTAACCCTAACACACAATTACTCAATTACTCAATGACCAAGTTTGTTAGCTTTGTGTTTTTGGCATCAATAACCTGCGTTAAAATGAAACAAATAAGAGTGGCTGTTTGTGGCCCCACCCCCTTTTATCAATTCAAACCCAAGTCACCCAATGATCAACTGTACCAGGCTTGTGCCATTAACATTGAGGCTTGTGCCATTAACAGTGCAAGAATGGAAGCAATGAAATATTCCTCTGAAAAATCAATAGGTAATTTTTGATTGGCTTTTGTAGGCTCCACCCACTTTTCTGAATATTAATCTCAATTACTCAGTAATTAACTGTGCAAAGTTTGAGAACCCTACAATAAGCATAATAAGAATGGCTGCAGTTTGTATTTTTCCAGCAAAATTTGTATTTGTCTCCGCCCACTTATGACCCTGTGTTGCCCGCTTATGTATTTCACTGGTGTTGGCTGTGCCCGCTTTTCTAACCCTCACACACAATTAATCAACTACTCAATTACCAAGTTTGTGAGCTTTGTGGTGTTTGGCATCAATAATTTGCATTGGAATGAAACAAATCTAATTGGCTGTTTGTGGCTCCACCCCCTTTCTGAAATTGAACCCCGGTCACCCAATGATCAACTGTACCAGGTTTGAGGCTTGTGCCATTAACAGTGCAAGAATGGCAGCAATGTAAATATTCTCCTTAAAAATCAATAGGTGAATTATGATTGGCTTTTGTAAGCTCCTCCCACCTTTCTGAATATTAATTCCAGTCAACCAATGACCACCTGTGCAAAGTTTGAAAACTCTACCATTAACAGTGTAAGAATGGCTGCAGTTTACATTCTCCAAGTTAAATTTTATTTGTCTCTGCCCCCTTTTTGGTTATGGGAATAAAAAGTATCCTATACTTTATTCCAGGTTATGTACTACGTGTGTGCCAAATTTCATTCAAATCCGTTCAGCCGTTTTTTTCGTGATCGAGTAACAAATATCCAAACATCCAAACATCCAAACATCCGAACTTTCCCGTTTATTATATTAGTAGGATTAGTAGGATGGGTTTAGTTCGGATGTTTGGATGTTTGGATGTTTGTTACTTGATCACACAAAAATGGCTGAACGGATTTGAATGAAATGTGGCACACACATAGTACATTACCTGGAATAAAGTATAGGATACTTTTTATTCCCATAACCAAAAAGTGGGCAGACGTGAAATACAAATTTTACTGGGAAAATGTAAACAGCAGCCATTCTTACACTGTTAATGGTAGGGTTCTCAAACTTTGCACAGTTGGTCACTGGGTGACTGGGATTAATATTCAGAAAAGTGGGTGGAGTCTATAAAAACCAATAAAAATTCACCTATTGATTTTCAAGGGGAATATTTAATTGCTGCCATTCTTGCACTGTTAATGGCACAAGCCTCAAACCTGGTACAGCTGATCATTGGGTGGCTGGGGTTGAAATTCAGAAAAGGGGGTGGAGTCACAAACAGCCAATCAGATTGGTTTAATTTCAATGCAATTTTTTTTTTAATTCTGTTTATTAACACAAAATATAAATACAATCCAACATGACTTGTACATATCAGGAATATTCCATCTTTTACATGTTAATCAGAAGCACATAAACTTCTATTACAAGCAGTCATGAAGGTAGACCATACAGAAGAAAAACATTAAGGAAAAAGTATTATTTAATGGATCATATACTGATTATAACCCAAGTGCCAACAGGGCACCTGGACAACAAAACTGCATCTACATGAGTTTATGATGTGTAGTTACAATATATTTGCATATATCAGCTGTGTAAGTTAAAATTCACTCCGGTATAGAATCAAGTGTATCCTGGGAATCCAACCAAATATCCCATATTTTCCAAAATTTTTCAGGTGAGCCTCTGTGGGTATAGAGAATCTTCTCATACCGAATCACTTCATTAACTAAACTTTTCTACTATTGGATCTGAGGACAATCTGAGGCAAACCAATTAAGGATTATCGTTTTCCTAGCTAAAAAGAGTGTTTATCTAAAAAAAATATCTATAAATATCTAACGTCTATATCATTGATTTCAATGCAAATTATTAAAGCCAAAGACCGCAAAGCTCACAAACTTAGTCATTGAGTAATTGATTCATTGTGTGTTAGTTTTAGAAAAAGTGGGCGCAGCCAACAACACCAGCCAAATACATAATCGGACAATGCCGGGTCATCAGTGGGCGGAGACAAATACACACTTCACTGTGAAAATGTAAACAGCAGCCATTCTTACACTGTTAGTGGTAGGGTTCTCAAACGTTGCACAATTGGTCACTGGGTGACTGGGATTAATATTCAGAAAAGTGGGTGGAGCCTACAAAAGCCAATCATAATTCACCTATTGATGTTCAAGGAGAATATTTTCATTGCTGCCATTCTTGCACTGCTAATGGCACAAGCCTCAAACCTGGTACAGTTGATCATTGGGTGACTTGGGTTTGAATTGATAAAAGGGGGTGGAGCCACAAACAGCCAATTTTATGTGTTTCATTTTAACGCAGGTTAATGATGCCAAAAACCGCAAAGCTCACAAACGTGGTCATTGAGTAATTGAGTAATTGTGTGTTAGGGGTTAGGAAAAGTGGGCGCAACCAAAACCAGCCAGATCCATAACTGGGCAACACCGGGTCATCAGTGGGAGGACACAAAATACAAATTTCCCTGAGAAAATCTAAACTGCAGCGATTCTTACATTGTTAATGTTAAGACTCTCAAACTTTGCACAGTTGGGGGGGGAGAGACACCGAGAGCCCAGTTGTTCACTAGGTATGATTGGAAGAGGTGATTTCCGATATCGCGGTAATTCCATCTACCGCAATAACGAAATTCCGCTACCGCTACATTCCGGCGGTTTCCCGCGGTATTCCGCATTCTGGCGGTACAATTTCAGCAATGTTAAAGGGAACCTAATTGATGTTTCCTTTTAAACAAATACCAGTTCCCTGGCAGTCCTGCTGATAACTTTGGCTGTAGTAGTGGCTGAATCACAATCCTGAAACAAGCATGCAGCTAATCCAACTAATCCAGTCTGACTTCAGTCAGAGCACCTGATCTGCATGCTTGTTGAGGGGCTGTGACAAAAAGACCAACACAAAGTGGTGTACACATGAGAAGTGGAATGAAAATCATACATGATTCCAAACATTTTTTACAAACAAATAACTGCAAAGTGGTGTGTGCCTAATTATTCAGCCCCCTTTGATCTGAGTGCAGTCAGTTGCCTATATACATTGCCTAATGAGTGCTAATGACTAAATAGAGTGCACCTGTGTGTAATCTAATGTCAGTACAAATACAGCTGCTCTGTGAGGGCCTCAGAGGTTGTCTAAGAGAATATTGGGAGCAACAACACCGTGAAGTCCAAAGAACACACAAGACAGGTAAGGGATCAAGTTAATGAGAAATTTAAAGCAGGCTTAGGCTACAAAAAGATTTCCAAAGCCTTGAACATCCCACGGAGCACTGTTCAAGCGATCATTCAGAAATAGAAGGAATATGGCGCGACTGTAAACCTACCAAGACAAGGCCATCAACCTAAACTCACAGGCCGAACAAGGAGAGCGCTGATCAGAAATGCAGTCAAGAAGCCCACGGTGACTCTGGATGAGCTGCAGAGATGTACAGCACAGGTGGGAGACTCTGTCCATAGGACAGCTATTAGTCATGCACTGTACAAAGTTGGCCTTTATGGAATAGTGGCAAGAAGAAAGGCATTGTTAACAGAAAGCATAACAAGCCATGTGGGGGACACAGCAAACATGTGGAAGAAGGTGCTCTGTGTGATGGGACCAAAATGGAACTTTTTGGCCAAAATGCAAAACGCTATGTGTGGTGGAAAACTAACCCTGCACATCACTCAGAACACACCATCCCCACTGTCAAATATGGTGGTGGCAGCATCATGCTCGGGGGGAAGGGGGGGGGAGGTGCATCTCTTCAGCAGGGACAGGGAAGCTGTCAGATTTGATGGGAAGATGGATGGAGCCAAATACAGGGCAATCTTGGAAGAAAACCTCTTGGAGTCTGCAAAAGACTTGAGATTGGGGCGGAGGTTCACCTTCCATCAGGACAACGACTCTAAACATAAGGCCAGGGCAACAATGAAATGGTTTAAAACAAAACATATCTTTGTGTTAGAATAGCCCAGTCAAAGTCCAGATCTAAATCCAATTGAGAATCTGTAGCAAGATCTGAAAACTGCTGTTCACAAACGCTGTCCATCTAATCTGACTGAGCTGGAGCTGTTTTGCAAAGAATGGGCAAGGATTTCAGTCTCTAGATGTGCAAAGCTGGTAGAGACATACCCTAAAAGACTGGCAGCTGTAATTGCAGCAAAAGGTGGTTCTACAAAGTATTGACTCAGGGGGCCGAATAATTACACACACCCCACTTTGCAATTATTTATTTGTAAAAAATGTTTGGAATGATGTATGATTTTCGATCCACTTCTCACATGTACACCACTTTGTATTGGTCGGTCACGTGGAATTCCAATACAATTGATGCATGTTTGTGGCAGTATTGTGACAAAATGTGGAAAACTTCAAGGGAGCTGAATACTTTTGCAAGCCACTGTAGATTGTAGTGTAACTATTTCAACTAATGTACCCTTCTTAAACTTGAAGATTGTATACAAATGTAAACAGACTGCAGAGTGCTGCAGCAGAAGTGTGCTGGACCCATAACCCAGAGGTTGATGGATCAAAACAAACCTCTGCTAGCCATGATTTCATTTTTGCACTTTGCTTTATCGCATGGGCAAAACGGTTTCCATAGCCCTGTAAGAGAAAGTGTAATAAGGGCCTTGCCTTAACATAGATATTATGGTAGCTAAGACTACTCCTGGGCCTTTCTTGTAGTTGAAGAGATGAGTGAACTGTGACACCACACTTAAAAACAACAACAATAACAACAACAACAACAACAAAAAACAGCAGAGAAGCTTCCTCATATTGGAGCATTGGAAAGCCAATGTGTTGTAAAAGACACAAGTAAGCTTTAGGTTAGCAGGAATGGTTGCATGGCCACCTAGCTTTCCATCCTTCTGAGGCCAACTAGGCTAACTTCAGCCTGTAGTGTTGGTGGAATAGTGGTGAGCATAGCTGCCCTCGAAGCAGTTGAACTGGGTTTGATTCCTGGCCAATGTATGTGAGTTGGCTTTTGACATCCTACAAATCCCTAAGCAAGCTCATTTTTCTCTTAGCTACATCATAATGGTACATGCTAGGCTGGCTTCAGCATGTAGTGTTGGTGGTGGTATAGCGGTGAGGAAAGTTGCCTACCAAGCACTAGACCTGGGTTCAATTCCCGGCCAATGTATGTGAGCTGACTTTTGAAATCCTACAATTCCCTGGAAGACAAGATCCTCCTCCAAAGGAGGAGGGAGGGTTACACTTCCTGATGTTGTAAAGCAGTGTAGGCCTGCAATTCAACATACAATGAGATTTCTCACCTTAAAACAGTGTTTTGTATCAAATCTAGTTTTTTTTTATTGAGACTTTTGACATGTATCCCACTCAACCATGTCTCTGTCCAGGTTTTCGACCATTTGAAACATCTTTTCCATCATTTTTCTTGCCACCATAATTTTTTCTAAATTTCCAAGTCTGCCTCTCCATTGAAGTCTTTTGCGGTTCATGAAAGTTCGCGTGAACCGAACTTTTGTGGTAGGTTCGCGAACCGGGTTCGCAAACCTAAAATCGGAGGTTCGACCCATCTCTAGTAGCAAGGAGCTGGTTGCTAATGTAGGATTGGTTAGTTTTTGTTAAGACTCTAATTGGTGCTGAAATTCGGATTTTAATGCAGAAAGTAGCGTGTTTTAGGCTTCTGTGATGGGTCTATCTCTTCCGATCCTTCTGATTTGCTTAAAAATTCTGCCTAACAGTAAATGCAGCTTTTACATGCTTCTGATTGGCTTTTAATTTCTGATGGTTCTAATTGGCTAAAAAATTCTGATGAAATTCCGTATAGAAATTCCGCTATTTACCGATTACCGCTCACCGGAACGGAACTGCCAATTTCCGACCGGAATCTCAATTCCGCATAATCCAACGAGCAACCCTATTGGTCACTAGAGATGTCGCGAACCTCCGATTTTCTGTTCGCGAACCCCTGCAAAAGGTTCGGTTCGCGAAAAAGTTTGCGAACCGCAATAGACTTCAATGGGGAGGTGAACTTTGAAAAATAGAAAAAATTCTGACGGCTGGAAAAATGATAGAAAACATGTTTTGAGGGGTCTAATACCTGGAGGCAGACATGATTGAGTGAAATACACATCAAAAGTCCCAGGCAAAAATCTAGATTTCACATAAACCCCTATTTTAGGCCTCCCTGCTCCCTGCCTCCCTCCTTCCAGAGGGAGGAAGGTCTTATCTGCCAGGGAATTATACAATTTCAAAAGCCAGCTTACATCCCGTGGCTGGCAATTGAACCCAGTCTCACTGTGTGGTGGGCAAGTACCTTAACCACTGTACCACAACAGTACTAACTGAATCTGGCCTAGCATTTACCATTTATGCTCAATCCAAGAGAAAAATTAGACAAGGCAAATAACATTTATATCACGCTTTTCTCCTAGCGGACTCAAAGCACCAGAGCTGCAGCCACTAGGGCACGCTTTATAGGCAGTAGCAGTGTTAGGAAGACTTGCCTAAGGTCTCCTACTGAATAGGTGCTGGCTTAGATCCATAAGCAGTGCCTGGATGGTGTAATGGTTAAGGGCTCTGCCTCTGACACAGGAGACCAGGGTTTGAATCTCGGCGCTGTCTGTTCAGTAAGCCAGCACCTATTCAGCACCTATTCCTTCAAATCAAAAGGAACCCCATTGGTCTGCTAAGGATCAATGGGGCTCCTTGGAGCCAAAATACAAAGATGCTTCTCAGAGCTCTGAGCTATATAGCTCAGAGCTCTGTCGGGTCCGTGCAGGACGCTAAGTCCCCGCCGGCTCCGCTGCCCTCCCCGCCTCTCCCACATGTCACCCACATGTCACCCACATGTGGGTGCGTCCTGCACGTCCTGCACGGACCCGACAGACAGAGCTCTGAGCTATATAGCTCAGAGCTCTGAGAAGCATCTTTGTATTTTGGCTCCAAGGAGCCCCATTGGTCCTTAGCAGACCAATGGGGTTCCTTTTGATTTGAAGGAACCCCATTGGTCTGCTAAGGACCAATGGGGCTCCTTGGAGCCAAAATACAAAGATGCTTCTCAGAGCTCTGAGCTATATAGCTCAGAGCTCTGTCGGGAATGTGTGCAGCGCAGACGCGTATGCGGCGGCGGCGAGTGACGTCGGGTGCGGCGTAGTTACAATGTAACAAAGTTGTTACATTGTAATAACTTTGTTACATTGTAACTGATAGAACATTTCCGAGGCTATTTCGAGGGATCATTTATTTAAAGGGACAGGTAAGTATTAATGGTTAATTAAGAATATTAAAGGACTTTTTTCGTGGTTATGTTTTTTGTTCAATTAAAATACTTTTTCTAAGTGTTTGTGTGTTTATTTACTTTTAACTCTTAAAGGAAATGGGTAAGGGGTACAAGTACCTCTATACTCATTTCTCCTGGGAGGGGGGTGGGCATCTGGGGGACCCCTTTTTAAAGGGGACTCCCAGATTCCACCATGAACCTCCCCCCCAGGAAATCACGGCCTCCACCTCCACCGCCTATCGGAGGTGGAGAAGAGCCCCTTGTCCTTGGATTGGACAAGGGCTCGGAGGGGGAGGGGAAAGCTTGGCTGCCCCTCCCCTTCCGAGACCCCCCAATCCATGGACCATGCGGGCTGGTATAGTCAGGGTGCGGAGCCCCACGCGGCCGGTGCTCCGCATTCTGGCTATCCCAGCCTGCATGGGGGACAAGGGGTTGAAGAGGTCTGGGAGGGGGGACCCCACGTCGTTTTTTTTTTAATATTTCCCACACTCAGAACGAAGTAAGTAAAACTCTTCCCACTTGGGGGAATCTGTGAAAATAATACACTATTGTTACCTGTGCAAAAAAAACTGACATTTTCTGCATTTAAAAGACATTTTCGCCCTTGAAACTTAAAAATCGATTTTCTCAAAAACTATAAGGTATTTTTGAAAAAAAAATGTTCCTCTTATTCCCACTGATCCCCTTAATACACCCTTGGTGTTCCTAAACTTTAAGCAGGCTTTGCTATTAACCGTTCAAGTCGTCGGGTTTTTAAATGTTTACATTTTTCCTTTGAAACTTTAACATCGATTTTCTCAAAAACTATAAGGTCTTTTTGAAAAAAAAAAATTTCCTCTTATTCCTCCTGATCTCCTTAATTTTTTCTCCAAATTTGAGGCTCTTAGCATTTAAGGGGGCTTTGCTATTAACCCTTAAAGTCGGCGGCTTTTTTATATTATACGGAGCGTTACGGTTTAACGCGAAATTACGGTAGCGTTTAATGCGAAATTACGGCATGAACGAAACGCGAAATTACGCGTTGAAAATTACGCTTACGGTATTTTCAATTACGATTTTAATGGCAATTACGCTACTGTAATTTCGCATCGTAATCGCAAATTTCGCATGCGTAATTTTAGTATTGCGAAATTACGAAAATGTCATCTCAACTCTAGCGGTAACACCGCGCACAGAGACAGTAGAATGGACACTCTCCACTGTACTGCGGTAACACTGCGCACAGAGACAGTAGACTAGGACACTCTCCACTGTACTGCAGTAACACCGCGCACAGAGACAGCAGACTAGGACACTCTCCACTGTACTGCGGTAACACCGCGCACAGAGACAGTAGACTAGGACACTCTCCACTGTACTGCGGTAACACCGCGCACAGAGACAGTAGACTAGGACACTCTCCACTGTACTGCGGTAACACCGCACACAGAGACAGTAGACTAGGACACTCTCCACTGTACTGCAGTAACACCGCGCACAGAGACAGCAGACTAGGACACTCTCCACTGTACTGCAGTAACACCGCGCACAGAAACAGCAGACTAGGACACTCTCCACTGTACTGCGGTAACACCACGAACAGAGACAGTAGACTAGGACACTCTCCACTGTACTGCGATAACACCACGCACAGAGACAGTAGACTAGGACACTCTCCACTGTACTGCGGTAACACTGCGCACAGAGACAGTAGACTAGGACACTCTCCACTGTACTGCAGTAACACAGCGCACAGAGACAGCAGACTAGGACACTCTCCACTGTACTGCGGTAACACCGCGCACAGAGACAGCAGACTAGGACACTCTCCACTGTACTGCGGTAACACCGCGCATAGAGACAGCAGACTAGGACACTCTCCACTGTACTGCGGTAACACCGCGCATAGAGACAGTAGACTAGGACACTCTCCACTGTACTGCGGTAACACCGCGCACAGAGACAGCAGACTAGGACACTCTCCACTGTACTGCGGTAACACCGCGCACAGAGACAGCAGACTAGGACACTCTCCACTGTACTGCGGTAACACCGCGCATAGAGACAGTAGACTAGGACACTCTCCACTGTACTGCGGTAACACCGCGCATAGAGACAGTAGACTAGGACACTCTCCACTGTACTGCGGTAACACTGCGCACAGAGACAGTAGACTAGGACACGCTCCACTGTACTGCAGTAACACAGCGCACAGAGACAGCAGACTAGGACACTCTCCACTGTACTGCGGTAACACCGCGCACAGAGACAGCAGACTAGGACACTCTCCACTGTACTGCGGTAACACCGCGCACAGAGACAGCAGACTAGGACACTCTCCACTGTACTGCGGTAAAAAGACACCAACAATTTCTTAGGAATATTATTCTTCCTAAGCACCCTTTAAAAATATAGCCTCTTCTGTGCCTTTTCACTACTTCAGCAATATGTGACCCCCAAGTCAGGTCCTCTTTAATAGTAACTCCTAAAAAACGAAAGTCTGTGACCCTTTCTACAATATTTCCATTTATAATAAGTGGCTGAATGTCATCTGCCTTCTTCCTAAAATCCACTATAAGCTCCTTGGTTTTAGCTACATTTAGGAGCCGATAATTGTCTCTACACCACATTTCCAGCCTTTCTACCTCATCCCTATAGGCAGACTCATCCCCCCCTGATATAAGCCCCACCACTGTAGTGTCATCAGCAAACTTAACGATGGTGTTACTATGGTGGGCAGGAATACAATCATGAGTGTAGAGGGTATAGAGCAGGGGGCTCAGCACACAGCCCTGAGGAGAGCCAGTGCTGAGACTTTGACATTGTACTTGTTCCTCTGCATGAATGCGTTAGTGGATTTTGAGCAGTGTTTAGGGTCCTTGTCTTGTTGAAAGATCCAGCCCCAGAGCAGCTTCAGCTTTGTCACTTATTGCTGGACATTGTTCTCCAGAATCTGCTGATACTGAGTGGAATCCATATGTCCCTGCACTGGCCACACAGCCCCACAGCGTGATGGAATCACCACTATATTTTACTGTAGGCAGCAGGTGTTTTTCTTGGAATGCTGTCTTGTTTTTCCTCTATGCTTCCTCTATGCTTAAAGGAGTTATATACATTTTAACTGAAAGCTTATTCACAATGCACCGCCATGGGAAAAAAATGTGTACTCTCGCATACTAACGCACAATGACACATACCCTGAGGGCACTTTTACACTCACTCAGTTGGTATGTGTTAGTTAGCGTGTGCTAGTATGCGTTGGTACTTGTTTTTTCCATAGCAGTGCATTGTGAAAAAAGCTTTCAGTTAACCCTCCTGGCGGTCTATTAAAAACTGCCAGGGGGCAGCACAGCCATTTTTTTGTAATTTTTTTTTAAAAATCATGTAGTGAGCCTAGGGCTCGCTACATGATAGCCGCTGTGCAGCAGCACCCCCCTACCCTCTTCGATCAGGAAATCTCATTCAAAGAATGGGATTTCCTGGAGGGCTTCCCCTGTCGCCATGGCGATGGGGCGGGATGACGTCATCGACGTCATGACGTCATCGGGAGTCCCGATCCACCCCTCAGCGCTGCCTGGCACTGATAGGCCAGGCTGCGCAAAGGGGTCTAGGGGGGGCGGCGTGGCGCGGCGGATATCGGCGAATCGGAGCGGGGCGGCGGCGATCGGTGTCCTCACGCAGCTAGCAAAGTGCTAGCTGCGTGAAGCAAAAAAAAATTGTGCAAATCAGCCCAGCAGGGCCTGAGAAAACCTCCTGCACGGCTTACCCCGAACTACGTTCGGGGTTACCGTCAGGAAGGTTAAAATACGTATGGTGGGAACTGAGCCACAGGAAAACAAGGGTATTACTTTGAAAATGAGTTTTCTTATAGTTATAACTGAGAGCAACTGATTAAGTGAAAAAGGGGGCCTGAGTGCCCTGAGGTTGGTATGAGACATCTACTGTACTGTAGGTAACTGTTAGACTACTTTTACAGTGGGGTGTTGCGTTTTGATGTGACGTTAAAGTTGCAATGCAAACTGACAAAGCAACATCCCAAAAAACTCACAACACAACTTAATGCCCCGTTATCGTCACATACAGTAGAGCATACAGGCAATGGAAAGTATGCTTCTAAGTCATTACTAATTATTAATCATGTGCAAACAGTCCACCACAGTTAATAACGTGTATAACGCACAGCATGCAGCACTTTCTAGTAATGCTACCTGTTACACACCAACGCAACGTGTGCACTGTGAATGTCACAAAAACTTAGCATTGATGTCTGCAAAGTCTGCAAAGCTACATCGCGCACAGGCCCACCCACATCCTGCGCAGCGTCCCTGTAAATGTCACACCCATGCGCCGAAAACGGCATTTGGATGTTTGTTACTCGATCATGCAAAACAGGCTGAACGGACTTGATTGAATGAAATTTGGCACACACATAGTACACTACCTGGAATAACATATGGGATACTTTAGCCTTGATTCACTAACCGGCGTTAAGCCGGTTAAGAGTAGAGATGGCCCGAATGGTTCGCTGGTGAATGGGAACCGGCGAACTTCCGGGGTTCGCGATCACAGAGAACAGCAAACTTTTCCGGAAGTTCGATTCGCCCCCATAGTGCATCATGAGGGTCAACTTTGATCCTCTACATCACAGTCAGCAGGCACATTATAGCCAATCAGGCTACACTCCCTACTGGAGCAGCACCCCCGTTATAAAAGGCAGGAAGTGTCACCCATTTCACTCACTCGTGTGCCTGCAGTAATTAGAGAAGGGAGAGCTGCTGTGCAGAAACATTAGAGAATGTTTAGTTAGGCTCTTGTAGGTTTATTAGCTTGTTCCTTGCTGATTCTTATTGCTAAGAAAGCACTCCTCAACAGCTCTTTTGAGAGCTAATCTTTTTCTTGTGATTTGTATTTTTGTGTGTGTGTGTGTGTCCCACAGACACTTGTGTTGCATAGACAGCCTTGGTAATTTGTGCTGTGCCACTGTCATTCCTAGCACATTCAGTGACTACCTGTATGTGTGTGATATGTGCGCATTGTAATACCCATCACTGCATATACCTACCTGTTGTTCACTTCAGTCAGTGCACCCACCTACCTACATGAGCGCACGCAGTGTCACTGTGCCTGTCCGGTACCTGTCTGTGTGTGACAGATGCACATTATAATACCCATCACTGCATATACCTACCTGTTGTTCACAGTGCACCCAGCTACCCTTGTGAGCACACGCAGTGTCACAGTCACTGTTACTGCATACCTGTTAACTGCACCTGTGTGACAGCTGCACATTGTATTGTAATACCAGTCACTGCATACCTTTCACTGCACCTGTGTGACTGCACATTGTATTAGTCAAGTCAGTGCATACCTTTCACTTCATCCCCTCCCCCCCCCCCCCCCCGATATGGAAAAAACAGGTAGAGGCAGAGGCAGGGGCAGACCAAGAGGAAGGCCACCCGACAGTTCTGTTCGAGGTCGTGCTGACGTGATTTCGTACGGCCTTGGCCCAAAGTACAGTGCTCAGAAGAAGGCACGTCCCATCAACTCCCAAGATTGTCAGGACGTGGTTGACTATTTAACACAGAACACCTCATCTTCCGCAGCCACCAGCGCTACTACTAGCACCACTTCTGCTGCATTTGAAACTTTGCAGGAGTTATTTGGTGGGGAAATCACTGATGCACAGCCATTCTTGTTACAAAAAGATGAAGGCACTAAGCAAGTTACACCACCTCATATGTCTGAGTTAGGCGAAACTATGGACGTAAGGTGTGAGGAGGAGGATGATGAAGTACCTGCTGTTAGTGCAGTTTATGAGGTGTCTGAGGCAAGCGAAGCTGTGGAGGATGATTATGATGATTATGATGATAAGAATGCCATGTGGGATCCTAAGAGACATGATGACCAGGGGACAGTTCAGAGGGGGAGTCAGAGAGGAGTAGGAGGAGATGTGTTTGTGAAAGAAGCAGGGAGTGCTTGTCATCAGAAACAGCTGGTGGCAGTATCCGGCGCCATGTATCGCCACCTATGGACAGCCAGCCAACATGCCCTTCAACGTCAGCTGCTGAGGCCACCATAGTGCCCACCCCTCAGGGTGGCTCATCAGCATGGAAATTTATTAGTGTGTATGCCAAAGATCAGTGCACTGCCATCTGTACTCTCTGCCACCGAAAATTGAGCCGTGGAAAGGCCAATACCTATGTAGGGACAACTGCCTTATGAAGGCACCTGCAGAAAAAGCACAAACTGCAATGGGAAGAGCACCTGAGGAAAAGCAGCACACAAAAGCAAAGCCACCCTCCCTCTCCTCTTCCTCCTTCAGGTGCATCATCTTCAGCCACTTTCTCCCTTGCACCTTCACAATCACAGCCTCCCTCCTCCACTCCACCTCTCACCTTGAGCGGTTCCTGCGCCTCTGCCCACAGCAGCAGCCAGGTGTCCGTGAGGAAAATCTTTGAGCGGAAGAAGCCAATGTCTGCCAGTCACCCCCTTGCCCGGCGTCTGACAGCTTGCTTGGCGGAACTGTTATCTCGCCAGCTATTACCATACCAGATGGTGGTCTCTGAGGCCTTCCGAAAATGTGTGGCCATTGGGACACCACAGTGCAAGATACCAGGCGCAAATATTTCTCCAAAAAGGCCCGAGGGGCGCATGCGCGACTCGCCGGAAGGAGGAAGCATGAAGTGGTAGCTCCGCTCGTAGCCGATCCACTTCGCCGCATAACGGAGGGTTCATTAGCGCCTTCGGACACAAAATCATAAGCCATCCCCTCCTGAACCGCTGGTGCATGTCTCGGAGGAAAAAAAAACGAATCCTCATCATCACAGAGGTCAGTCACAGACTACTTTCTTAGACCACGAGTGGCAGCCATGTCGATCCAAGATGGCCGCAGCTCTCCAACTGCGTCACAAGACTCCCTGCCAGATACAGGCCCAGACTGGACGGAATCAAGACCTGAAAGGGCGAAATCCCTTACCAAACAAGACTTAGAAGACAGCCTGGAGCAGATGTACACTAAGCTCACAGGGAAATTTCAATCCGAGCTGCGGCGGGTAGAGGCAACCTTAGCCCACGAGATAGCATCACCCGGTAGCAGGACTGACCAAGCACGATGAATTACTCAAGTCCCATAAAGAGCTACAGGCTGAACATGGATCTTTGCAGGAGACGGTACAGACGCTTCAATTACAGTCAGAAGATCTAGACAATCGTAATCGACGGAACAATTTGAGGATAAGAGGCCTTCCCGAATCTTATCAGGAACTAACCCCGCATGTTAATAACATCTTCAAAACGTTACTGCCTGAGGCTGCTGAAGGCGCCTTCATATGCGACAGAATGCACAGAGCACTGCGAGCTCTACCAGCACCTAATTTGCCACCGAGGGACATTATCCTATGTATGAAGGACTTTTTGGTTAAAGAGCAAATTATACAAGCTGCAAGAACCACTGGACAAATTAAATATGAAGACCATGATGTTCAAATCTTCCAGGACATATCTCCAATTACACTGGAAAAGCGTAAAAGCATGAAAGCAATTACCTCGGTTCTGGTTAAGGAACAAATTCGATACAAATGGGGCTATCCCTTTAAATTAATCGTAACATCCAATGGCAAGACGCATGTCATCCAGACGCCAAAAGAAGGTGAAAAGCTCTTAGTATCGCTGAGCTTATCCAGGATGTCTCCACAAAAATCACTACGAGGGCCTCTGACCCCAATTTGGTCACAATCAAAGAACCGACCTGGCACCTCCTCTGCAAGAAGCTCTCCCCCGAGATCTCCGGATCCTATCTGATGCGGAATCGGAATGGGCAAGCATTACCCTAACTTTGTACTGCTTTCTTTTTTCATATTATATGATAGCGCCATTGGGACTTGTTTTTTTTTTTTTTTTTTTTCTCTCACTCTATATTGCACCAATATTGAACTAACTTTCAGATAGCAGCGGCTCCCTCTGGATTGGGCCTAGTGCACTATTCCCCCCCCCTCAGCGTTCGGATTTATATCCCCACCGCTGTTGTATCACAGGAACTCTTTCCCTAATAATATTGGGGTTGATACCTGCTGAACTCATTACTTTACTGATAGTTCTACAGTAATGTTTGAACTAAGGAATGCCTTTCTTGTTGTTTTCTTAATTTTTACTTTTAGTAATTTTGTTTCGAACGCCTACGATATGCTTGCTCCAGGGTTAATTATACACACCGTGTTTTTATTTGTAAAATGTACATTCCGAGCCGATTTGAATACACTGGACCACTCTCCCAAAATTGCATCGCCTCTAGAAAACCCGAACATTAGCTATTTCCCCCACATTCTCTAACATGGCCCTCCGCCTGATCAGCCATAATGTACAGGGATTTAATTCCCCATCTAAAAGAAGGAAAGCCTTTAATCAATACAAGCAGCTTAAGGCTGATATCTTGTTTCTACAAGAAACTCACTATAATACAGGGGCTTGCTCTCGATTTTTTGACAGAGCCTATCAAAAAACATATTTTACTACTTATACCAATAAAACTAGAGGCGTTGCAATTCTAATACGAAATGGTATTGCTTTTAACCCTGCAAAAATATATAAGGACCCTGAGAGTCGATTTTTGATCATCCAAGGATCTCTAAATGGGAAGGATGTCACTCTCTGTAATATATATGCCCCAAGCTCAGCTCAAGCAACATTCTTTTGTGATCTCTTTACAACACTTGGTAAATACACTTCTGGCCACTTGATAGTAGCAGGAGATTTGAACTGTGTGAACAATCCTCTATTTGACAGAAGCTCAATCTCGGAAGTTAGCAAATCATTCCCCAAAACACTTCGTAGGGCTTTGAAAATGTATCAATTAACAGACCTTTGGAGGGCCTTCAATATGGGAGACAGATCTTATTCTTTTTACTCTAACCCACACAACACCTATGCTAGGTTAGACTATTTATTTCTTTCTCCCATCCTGATGGCAAATGCCACTTCTTCAGATATCCAACAATGTGTGTGGTCTGACCATAACATTGTCATAGGTAATTTGGGCTGTCTTGGGATGCCATATTCGCAAGAAAGCTGGCGCCTTAATGACCTATTACTACAAGACCCTGCCATAGTGCAAGATATTCATGCCTCACTTGAAGAATACTTTCTATTGAATGATAATGGGGAGGTGTCTATTGGAACCTTGTGGGCTGCACACAAAACTGTATTAAGGGGTAAGCTTATACAATTGGCATCTAGGAGGAAAACATTTTGAAGCTTACTGCTGAGTTAGATAAACTATATAGCCAACATAGCTTAACACTGAACCATGATAGTTTGCTCCAGATCCGAGAAAAGAGGCAGACACTGAATCAACTTCTCTCAGACTCAGTGGAGAAAACATTAAAATTTTCAAAGGCAAGATTCTTGCTTTATGGTAACTCACCTAGCACTCAATTTGCTAGAAAACTGACACAGTACTATAAGCCTCCCCATCTGTATAGATTGCAAAACAAACATGGTGCAGTTGAATCTGCTCCCCACAAGGTTCTAGAGATATTTGAAGACTTTTATACTAACCTTTTTAATGCCCCCCAGCTACCACCCAATCCTGATTTGGATGGATGGCTAGAGCTTATCTAAGATTACTAATGAGCAAAAATCCCTTCTGAATGCTCCAATCTCTACTAAAGAAATTGAAGTAGCAGTCTCTTCCCTAAAAAACTCAAAAGCCCCGGGTCCGGACAGTTTTACTGGAATGTATTTCAAAAAGTTTAAACAAATTCTTATTCCCCAGCTACATTCTCTGTACAATGATGCTTTAAGTGGCCAGAAATTCCCACCAGACCTTACAAAAGCATTTGTATCCCTGATACCCAAACCCAAGTTAGATCACATCCTCCCACAAAATTATAGGCCGATATCATTGATAAACAATGATATCAAAATCTTCTCAAAGATCCTGGCTACTCGTTTATCACCAATTATTATGGATTTAATCTCCCCGTCACAATCTGGCTTTGTCCCAGCGAGGCAAACTACGGACAACACCAGATTGGCCTGTAATATCTTACAGGATGTTAAGCTGAATGATCAAAGACTCCTTCTTCTGAGTTTGGACCTACATAAAGCATTTGACTCTGTCCTGTGGCCCTATTTATATGCAGTACTTTCAAAAATGGGCTTTTCTGGAGAATTTGTGCAGGCAATTTTAGCTCTGTTAATGATCCACAAGCAAGGCTGAGACTACCAGGAATTCTCTCAAACCCAATCTCGATCACCAGAGGCACCAGGCAGGGATGCCCCCTTTCTCCGCTACTTTTTTCTATAGCTATTGAGCCCCTTTCCTTAGCAATACAAACGAACCTTAATATTAAAGGTTATGTAAAAGAAGACAAAGAATATAAGCTCAGTTTATATGCTGATGATGCATTATTATTTTTATCGCAACCTTTAACATCAATGCCCACACTACTCCTATTACTAGATCATTTTGGAGAACTGTCTGATCTCAAAGTTAATCCCTCAAAGTCTCAAGCGTTGCCTATAAACCTACCTGAGCAGGTGGTAAAATTATACAAGGCTAACTTTGATTTTAAATGGGTGACCAAGGAACTATCTTATTTAGGGATTAAATTAACTCCTACTTTTGATGGTCTTATCAAAGCTAATTATGAGCCATTGCTTAAAAATATCGAAGGCAGTGCTGGGCCGAAATTACACATGAGCGTAATTACGCATCGTAATTCAATGTAAATTTACGCGTAAGCGTTACGCGTAACTTATGGTCTTACGCGTAATTATTTACGCGTAAGACCGTAAGTGGTATCGTAATTACACTGTCTACCGTAATTGCTAGGCATGCGTAATTTTACGAACACTTACGCGTAATTTTACGCGTAATTACTAACGTAAAATCTCCCATTTTCTAAGAGTAGCCAATCAGTCAACATCCTAAGCAACCAATAGTATCTTCTCCCGCCCTTCAGTATAAGCGTACGTTTTGACGCATACGAATGATATGCACGCAATAACTGTCACATTGACGGCTATTGCGTACATATCGTCCGCATGCGTCAAAAATACGCATTAATGGGTATTACGGCACTACGCGTAACATCGTAGTGTAAGCGCCTTCATTACGGTATCCTTACGCGTAATTGCGTAAGTTTACGCGTAATTACAGTGATGTACCGTAGATAATTTCCTACGTCGTAACCGTAATTGCGTAATGCGTAATAGCGTAAAATTACGCGTAATGATCCGTAAGCGTAGATTTTTCCATTACGAGCAGCACTGATCGAAGGTACACTTAGGGAATGGTCACAGTACAGGATCTCATGGCTGGGTAAAGCTGTTGCTATAAAAATGGTGATACTCCCCCGCATTTTATATTACATGAGAGCCCTCCCTCTAAACCCTGGAAACCAGATAATCTCTAAAATGCAGAAGTTGTTAAATACATTTGTGTGGGGTGGAAAACCTGCAAGGTTTAAGAATATCTGTCTATATAGGCATAGTTCTAAGGGTGGAATAGGCCTACCCAATCTATTTTATTATCATTTGGCAGCTAGATTTGCACAATTAATAGCGTGGTTCAATACAGACAGGAGAACTCCCTGGATACAATTTGAGAAAGACTCAGTTAGCCCGTTTAATTTAACTTCTATATTATCCTTTAAGAAAGCAAATTATAAAAAACTCAAATCGCTCAATTTAGTAGTGGCAGACACTTTTTTATTATGGCACACTCATGGAGTCAAGCTGAAGCTGCAGTCCACTAAACCTCCTTGCCTTTCATTTATTGGTCACCCAGAATTTCCACCTGCCTTTGAAGACCATTCACAATTCCACTGGTGGATAGCAAATTCACTGACCACCTCAAACCGATTTTGGATAGGTGACAAATTTCTACCTTTTTCCTTGATACAATTTAATTATAACGTCCCCACAGTCGAGCACTATAGGTATCTACAAATTAAGAACTTTTTTATAAAACATACAGCCCCAAATGCCAGACTTAATTGCACATTCTTTGAAAACTTCTACCTAACTCCATCACCCAATTCTGGAATAATAACCAGAATATACTCACATATACTTGATCTGGCACAAGAGACTAAAACTAAATGTATGTTGGACTGGGAGAGGGATCTGCAGCTTGACTGGGACATCCATGAGTGGCATAAAGTAGGCCTCAATTTGATCAGCTCTACTAGAACACCAGCATTAAAGGATACGGCACTAAAAATAGCTACCAGATGGTACAGAACCCCTGTCCATCTACATAAACTCTTTCCAACAGTATCTCCATTATACTATAGGGGATGTCAATGCGAGGGCACCCTTAGACACCTGTTTTGGGATTGCAGGGTTGTAAGTACGCATTGGGACAAGATTAAAATTGAAATGGGTGTACTAATTACACATACAATCACAATAGAACCACATCATGTGTTATTATTTGCTCCTAACCCTAGCATCCCTAAAACATAGAAACGTGTGTACTATGCTATGATCAGTGCATTATTATGGGCAATCGCTAAAAATTGGAAACAGCCTATTGTACCTTTGGAACAGGTCTATGCTAGGATAGAAGATATTAGACTCATGGACTTCATTTCTCACACTATGCATGACACTATTCTTAAATATAATTATGACTGGGAAGAGTGGTCCAGTTCAAAGATTACTTCATCTAATAACTCTTAAATTGGCTCGGAAAGATGGAATAATAAGTAACCCTGAAGATATATATTCTCCTTAGGCGGTTCATTTGTCTTTGTCCTCTTAAAAGGACTATATAGTTTGAATTCTCTTATGTTGATGTTATGTTATGTCTACTTGTATATTCAAGAAAAGTGATCAACATATGCTTGAAGAACAAAATTGATATGCACAATGTAAGAAATGCGGTTGCTTTTCATTACTGAAAATTCTATGACTGTTCATGATTTTATCTTTCAATAAAACTTAGTAAAAGAAATATTTCTCCAAAAAGGCCCAAATTGTACCATGAAGTTAAGAGGCAAGTGGTGTCATCTCTGGAACACAGCCTCCTGCCACCTCCTGTCCTCCTGCTACATCCTCTTCGCTGTTGTCATCCTCCTCCTCCTTTGCTGAGTGGCTGTGACAGTTCAAATCTACTGGTGCTGCCATCTCCTCTCCAGCTACACAGCCCCAGCTCCCCAGGGCCTATGCTGCATGCCAAGTACAACGATGTCACGCCATCTTAGACATGTCTTGCCTCAAAGCAGAGAGTCACACTGGAGCAGCTCTCCTGGCTGCTCTTAACAAACAGGTGGATCAGTGGCTGACCCCGAACCAGCTGGAGATCGGCAACATGGTGTGTGACAATGGCAGCAATCTCATTTCTGCTTTGAATTTGGGAAAGCTGAAACATGTACCCTGCATGGCACATGTGCTGAATCTAGTCATTCAAAGATTTGTGTCAAAGTACCTAGGGTTCGAGGGGCATCCTGAAGCAGGCCATGAAGTTGTGTGGGCATTTCAGGCAGTCTTACATGGCCATGGCATGCTTTGCCGAGATTCAGCGGAGAAACAAGTTGCCGGTGAGACACCTCCTTTGCGATAGCCTGACTCACTGGAATCCGACCCTCCTTATGTTCTCTCACCTGCTAGAACAGGAGAAAGCCGTCACCCAGTACCTCTACAATTACAATAGAAGGACACAATCTGGGGAGATGGGGATGTTCTGGCCCAACAACTAAACACTCATGCAAAATGCATGCAGGCTCATGTGGCCGTTTGAGGAGGTGACCAACCTGGTGAGTCGTAGTGAAGGCACCATCAGTGACTTAAACTCTTACGCTTACTTCCTGGAGCATGCCGTGCGTAGAGTGGTGGTAAAGCTTTGGAGGAGCATGAACAGGAACAGTTACAAGAGGAAGCGCTGTGGGATCAATTCCCATCAGAACCAGAAGTTTCCTCAACACCTGCGGCAGCACAGAGGGGGAGGAGGAGGAGGAAGAGTTGTGTGGGGAAAAGGAGTCAGACTCAGATGATGAGGTAGGTGTTTCTTTGGATTAGTAGGAGGAGGAGGCAGCGGCAGAAGAACAACCGCAGCAGGCATCGCAGGGGGCTTGTGCTGCTCAACGTTCCCGTGGTATTGTTCGTGGCTGGGGGGAGGAGGAGGAGGACTTACCTGACATCACTTAGGAAGAGCAAGAGGAGATGGATAGTACGTCTGGATCCAACTTTGTGCAGATGGCGTCTTTCATGCTGTCCAGCCTGTTGAGGGACCCCGTATAAAAAACTCAAGGGAAATGACCTGTACTGGGTGGCCATGCTACTAGACCCTCGGTATAGGCACAAAGTGGCGGAGATGTTTCCAAATCACCTGAATGCAGAAAGGAGGCAGCACTTGCAGGACAAGCTGGCAACTATGCTTTACAATGCGTTTAAGGGTGATATCACAAAACAACGCAATAAAGGTACCACTGCCAGTAATCCTTCTCCCATGTCCACACAGGCAAGGACAGGATGCTCCAGCGATCTCATGGTGATTTTGGACATGCGGACATTCTTTAGTCTAACGCCTCGCCTTAGCCCTTCCGGATCCACCTTCCACCAATGCCTAGACCGGCAGGTAGCCGACTACCTGGCCTTAAGTGTGGATGTAGACACTGTAAGCAGCGATGAACCCTTGGACTACTGGGTGCACAGGCTTGACCTGTGGCCAGAGCTGTCCCAATTTGCCATCCAACTTCTGTCTTGCCCTGCCTCAAGCATCCTATCAGAAAGGACCTTCAGTGCAGCTGGAGGCATTGTCACTGAGAAGAGAAGTCACCTAAGTCACAAAAGTGTTTAGTACTTCACCTTTATCAAAATGAATGAGGCATGGATTCTGGAGGGCTACTGCCCGACCGAAGACTAAGTCAGTCCCCACACACAGCATCTCTGCCTGCATGCCGTGTCACTGCTTGCCCAAAGACAAAGATGCTCCCCACACAGCACCTCTGCCCGTAGGTCACTTAATTGTCTTCTCCGCCACCACCAACAGGGTCCAGGACTCGAGGCGGATTCCTGCTAGCAGCGGCCACTATAATAATTTTTCTGGTGTGTGTACATGCCTGCCTAATCTTTCTGGCTGCAGCTACAACAACAAAACAAAAGGCATGTACGTGTGCCAATTTCCCTTCGCGATCATTACCTTGCCGCAGTGAAGGGGCTTGCGTATCACAATGAAGCAATGACCGTTAGCTACATGAGTGTCTTGGGGGGGGGTTAACCAAGATACTAAGGTTGTTGCTTCATTGTGGACAGACCAAATTTGATCAGCTGGATAGTCACTGTTGTTCTGTCATTGAGCTACCTCAGCTCGGCGACCATATGGGCTTGAAAACCGCCATGGCCTGCACTCTTGCTATGGTGCGCACCAGTCCAGCACGGCCGTCACTACACAAACAGCTGTTTGCTGTGCGTTACACAGTGAGTTTGGTGTGTCAGTGTGAAGTAGTACTTTAATTACACTCCCTGATTGATGTATACACATGCAAGATGTTTTAAAGCACTTCAGGCCTGCAGTTTAGCATTCAATGTGATTTCAGCACTTAAAACATTGCTTTGTGTCAAATCCAGATTTTTCCCCGGGACTTTTGGCATCTATCCCACTCATCCATGCAAAAACCCAGATGTTAGACCCCTTGCAACATCTTTTCCATCACTTTTATGGCCAGCATAAGTGTTTCTAGTTTTCAAAGTTCGCCTCCCCATTGAGGTCTATAGCAGTTCGCGGAAGTTTGCGCGAACCAAACTTTTGTGGAAGTTCACGAACCGAAAATCGGTGGTTCGGGCCATCTCTAGTTAGGAGGCTTTAACAATTTGTGGGCGCAAACCACAGCGTTAGGTGGTTGGTGCCCACAGGACCACCAACATCACAAGAAGTACAGCTGGCCGGGAATAGTGCGCATGAATGCGCTGCTTCGGAGGCCACCAGGGCAGCGGGTGTGACGCTATTGCTTCACCGCACACTATTAAAGGCCAGCCGCACTGCCTGCGATGTGGGTGGTCCTGTGGGCGCTAACCACCTAATGCTGTGGTTTGCACCCACAAACTGTTAAGGCCTCCTAACCGGCTTAGTGCCGGTTAGTGAATCGAGGCCAAAGTAGCCTATATGTTATTCCAGGTAATGTACTATGTGTGTGCCAAATTTCATTCAAATCCGTTCAGCCATTTATGCGTGATCGAGTAACAAACATCCAAATATCCGAACTTTCCCATTTATAATGTTAGTAGGATGGGAAAGTTCAGATGTTTGGATGTTTGGATGTTTGTTACTCAATCACGCAAAAATGGCTGAATGGATTTGAATGAAATTTGGCACACACATAGTACATTACTTGGAATAACATATTGTAACGATCTGCAAGTGTATGAGGGCACTAGCAGACAGACAAATATCAGACAATCCCAACAGGGGAGATGTCTGGCAAGCAGTGACAGTAGTAGGCAATACTGTCACTGATACAGAGATTAAGAATGGTCAACAGGCAGGGTCGGTAACAGATCTGACATATAAGGTACAAAATCGGCAGGCAATAACAATGTGAGTATACAGGCAGAGGTCGGCAACAGATCAGATGGGCAGAACTACAGAATCAGAAGGCAAGAGCAAAGTGAGTATTCAGGCAGAGGTCGGCAACAGATCAGATTGGCAGAGGTACAAAATTGTAAGGCAAAAAGTAGTCAGAGAAACAGGCAAAAGGTCAAACAAAGTACAACAATCAACAATAATAATATGTGTTTCTTAAGCCAGTGTGAAATCCCCGGGTCCTGCCAGTTCAAAGCACACACGGATCTGACCAGGGCCGGGCCGAGGCAGAGGCTGGAGAGGCTCCAGCCTCAGGGAGCTGTGTAGGAGGGGGCGCACAATTCATTCAGTTGTCATTCCCAATTGTGTTTAAAGCAGAAAGAAATAGGAAAAGGGGATACATGGCAGTGACTGCAAGTCAGATAACTAGATATTAAGGTATTAGGGAGGTTGGGGGCCCTGGGGCTCCTCTTAGTCTAGTAGCAATTGGTGTGTGACAGCTGGGGTGGGAGGGATGGAGGGGCGCACTTTGGTGTCTCAGCCTTGGGTGCTAAAGGACCTTGTCCCAGCTCTGGATCTGACTAAGGTCTGAAGCCTTTACTGCGAAGTGTTAGCTAGAGCAGACAATGAGTAAGTGTCAGAACAGAGCTTAAATAGCCCTAGTAAGCAGGAAAATACGCCCCCAAGCCGCTTGGCCAATCAGGAACCAGAGGTGGAGTCCTGCGTGTCAGCTGACACCTGGTCAGCTGACCAGCTTCCTTAGAGCATAAGAAGGGCGTCGCTGCCAGTGCATGCGTCCACCCTCATTTTCAGTCAGAGTATCATGCAACCGGATCCCCGCAGGTATGCTGCTGACATCATTCCTGCCACTGCCGCTGGCCGCACCAAAAGCTTCAGATGTGCTACCAGCAGAGGAAACAGGAACAGAGCCGGTAAGCACAGGATTACTGACACATATATAATACTTTTTATACTCATAACCAAAAAGTGGGTGGAGACAAATACAAATTTCACTGGGAAATGTAAATGTAACGATTGCGGAATCGTCTCCGTGGTCAGCGCACCAGACGTGCGCTGACGCGGCGGATTTTCTCCACAAGCGTATTATTGAGGACACCCAGGCTAGGTGCTATGCACCTGCAGAGGGAAATTCCTGTCGGCAGGTGGAGCTGTGGAGTGCAGAGGAACAGCTCCTCTGCCCTACCACACACGCCAGACAGGAATTGTACGAAGGGAAGAAACGCAATCGCAAGAGAAGCGATTGAGAGTGAGCACAGAGACAGATTGTGTGTGTGTGCATAAAATTAGTCGCCAACCCGCGACTGTGCACACACCACAGCAGATAAGAAGCAGGAACGCGATCGCGAGAGGTGCGATCGCCAGACGTGACACAAGGTTACAGCAAGGCGGAGCACGAGAGTAGCAAAGGCACAGCAAATAATACAATAAGGAGATACGGAAAATAACAAATGCTAGCTAACCGCGAACACCGCACTCATTCGCAACAGTGCACGCGGTTATGCGCGGTCTCCACGTGATAAGCACAATAGAGACAAGCACGCCTAACTAACCAAAGACAGACAAACACGAAACAGAGAACGCGAGCGCTTGCTTAACGGTTACCTCACCGAGCCTACAGCAAGTGTTTCGAATCAGACAAGACAGACACACGAAAACAGGGACAAGCGAGAGATAGGATCCACAGCACTAGCGAAAAGTGGCTAGCGCGATCCAAGTACAGAGTAGCAGAACAGAAGGATCCCCAGCGCTAGCGAAAAGTGGCTAGCGCGATCCCAGAAGACAGAACAGAAGGATCCCCAGCGCTAGCGAAAAGTAGCTAGCGCGATCCCAGGAGACAGAGTAGCAGAACAGAAGGATCCCCAGCGCTAGCGAAAAGTGGCTAGCGCGATCCCAGAAGACAGAACAGAAGGATCCCAACACACGGCAGACAGAACAGATGAGGTAGGCAGAAACAACCGCTGTTTCAACCTACACTCCAGACTCAATCAGAAGGATCCACAGCCGCTAACGCTAGGGCTTGTGCGATCCAAACACAAGACAGACGGAACAGGCAAAACAGATAATACAACCTGACTGGGCTAGAAGGGGAGCCTAAAGCAACCCCCAGGAATTAACTATACTAGATAGCAATGGCTGACACTCCAGCAGTGTCCATCAGGAACTGAGCATGGAAGGGAAATGACCAGCCAAGCATTCTGGGAGCAGAATGCTTTTATATAGTGCTAGTCATCAAAAGAAGGCAGGTAACGGATTTGCATGACTAATGTATGCAAATTCCTCAGCAACACAAGCTGCAGAACTGACAGAAAGTCTCTCTTAAAGAGACCTGCAGAGGGGGCGTGGCCTGCGCATCATGGTGGATGGCTGCTTCTCTCAAGAGCTCCGTCTAGAGAACATAGCATCCACAGCCATCCTCACTCCTGCAGCACTTAAAATACATCAGAGACCTCTGGCTACCCACCCTGAGCCTGGATACATCAGCTGAGCGAGGCCAAGGCGGATTTTCGCCATCCAGCGTGACTCGGTGCCAAGGTAGGCCAAAGCGGCCTTCTGCTGCATCTCCCGCCGCTCCAGAGCCCCATCCACAAACTCAGACCCCACTATAGGGGTCCCCGACCCCCCATCCACACGGACATTACCTCATCTTTCCTCCGAGAAAGCGGCCAAAACATCCGCGCCGAGCGCTGCTCCTCCGCGGGCATCAACCGCTAATTGAGGCCCCGGCTTCACAGGACCCACTAGGCCTCACCCATGTAAATCACCCCAAGCAGCACAGCAACCTCAGGAAACATTCCAAAACAGACCCCAACAGCGGAGAGACCATCTAGGACAGAGAGGGCAGCACTGAACTACAAGTTTTAAAAGTTTCAACCCCCTCAGCCACCCCCTCCACTGCATGCATTAAAGGAACACTAAGTGCCTCCAGTGCAATATATCTCAGGCTGAACATTACACTGAAGCTTTTGCTGCATACTGCTTAAGCCTGTTCTCACACTTCAATTGACTCTCTCACACCTGCCCATTGCTGATACACAAACAAACTAATTAACACTGCTGCGACTGCTGCATAGCAGGCTCTGACATGCTGCAAGGATAATACTGTATAATAATGAGCACCTAGTATTTTATCTACTCCTCTGCTTACAAACCCACTGGGATTATTCCTACTTATTGCCTGAATTAATAAACACCTTTTCTATATAACTGACGAATATGGCTTCTAAAGGCAACAAGCAACATTCCTCAAATACAGCACAAATAAACTTCTTTAAAACCAAAGATTCTCAAGCTAACAAGTTACCCAAAGATACAGCTAAAAATAGCCAAGATGATACAGATTCAGATCCAGAGCCATCTAAAAACAGAGACTTTACACTTAAAGACATCTCGGATCTACTATCAGAACTGAAGGATTCACTGAGGAATGAGATCCGCTCAGCCACTAATACCTTATCTGCACAAATAGATGAGTTGGGGGAGAGAACGCACAAGCTAGAGCAAAAAATGGACGAAACTGCAGACACTGTAAATAAACTCCAAGAAAAAGTCTCACAGCAAGATGTCCACTTTACTGAGTCTGACCTCAAACTAGAAGATCTAGACAACAGGGGGAGAAGAGACAATCTTAGAATCAAAGGAGTTCCTGAAAATGTCACTGACATCAAGGCTTACATTCTTACAATGTTTAAAGCATTACTACCAGAAAGCCCCAATGAACTCTTTCGACTTGATCGTATTCACAGAGCATTGAGACCCCCCAAAAGTGGAGACAAACCACGAGACATCATTCTCAAACTACACTATTCAGAAATTAAATCTGACATTATGCGTGTTGCAAGAGAGCTAGGCCCAGCTGGAATCGGAGATCACAAAGTAACCATATATCCAGACATTTCGCCCATCACCCTAGCCCGTAGAAGGTCTCTCAAACCTGTAACCAACATCTTGCAAAAAAGAGTAATTCGCTACAAATGGGGCTTTCCATTCATGCTGTACTTTCAACTTGGTCAGCAAAAATATCAAATACAAACACTCCAGGAAGGCCTCGCAGCTCTGAAAAAACACAATCTTCTGGAAGGAATAGAAGAACCCCCAATGGACTCCTCCATTACATATAAAAGGCTGGAGAGAGAGTGGCAGACTTCGCCAAAAAGCAATACTAAAAAACTGAAAGACACTCCAACTACACCGTCCAGGATCCCACATGCTCATCGTTCTCTCTCAATGAACACTCCATCTGCCTAAATAGTCAGGCAAAAAGTATCAGCCTCATATAAAACTTACAGGAACTTAAATCACAAGAGGTAGTCGTAATATTTGAAACAACCCAGCTTTGATGGCTACTTTGACTTCCTCATAATATAAGCAGATATTATTTTCCTATAGACCCGTATTATTGGATTAATACCCAGTTGACTAATAGAAAGTTACTTCTTAACATATAGGTTTTTTCTTTGTTTTGTTATCATATATTGGTGCTCATTAGTTTCACGTCTCTATATCAGGCGGTTTCTTACTTGTCCCCATGAGGACATCTCACCATGTCCCATGGAGGTCAACTCCACACTCCGTTCTGATATTTTTAGGGCTTATTCAAAGCTCTAACAGACCTTACTTGGTCTCTAAGTTCATTACTGCATTGTATTTTATGTGTTTACTTCTTTTCTCTCTCTCTAATCCACAAAAAACTCTCAAGAGAAACGAATCTAATTCATACTGTTCACTAGTTATAGTTTTTCCCCCACAAGTTCTAACCTTTTCTTTGCAGGCAAAATACAAAATGTTGAGTATAAGGATATTGAAGCTCGCGATTAACAATCTACAAGAGAATATTCCACTTACTGCACATATGATTCTGGCAAGTCATAGTACATCTCATTACTTTACGTCAACGCTGATATTACACATAGTCTTACTGCTAATTTATGAGAGTTGTGTCCCTTAATGTTAAGGGGTTAAATTCCCCTTTCAAAAGATCCATGATGTGGAACCAAGCCATGAAACTGAAGGCAGATGTCCTAGGAATACAGGAAACGCACTTTCAGTTAAACAAAGCTCCCTCCTGTACCCACCCTCAATATCATGAAACATTTCATGCATATTCAAACTCCAAAACCAAAGGAGTCATGATAGCCATACATAAAAAAATGTCCTTTCATCTTCATAATATTCTCTGTGATCCCCTAGGCAGGTACATTATCCTAGTAGCTGAACTTAATAATAGCACGTATACTGTGGTGAATGTTTACCTACCCAATACTTACCAAGTAGCTGCACTACAAAAAATTATTAAAAAAGTCAAAGAAGTGCAAAAAGGTAACCTGCTGATTATGGGTGACTACAATTCTATCTTAGACAAATATCTTGACTCAACAAATTCTGCCAGACAACACACAGATGCTTTACGACATCTTATGTGGTCATCTGAATTGCATGACACCTGGAGATGCATCAAAGGCAACCAAAAAGATTTCACCTTTTATTCAGCCCCACAACGCAGCTACTCGCGCATAGATATGATATGGGTGGATAAGCATCTGCTACAAAAAATACGTAACGCCAATATAGAAAACATCACCTGGTCTGATCACGCCCCAATATATGTGGACATACAAGAAAATTATTCGTACAACCATGCCCCTCCTTGGCGTCTAAATAGCAGCCTAATTAATGACAGTAGCACAGCCTCCCATATCCAAAATCAATTACAGGAGTTTTTTGCCATTAATGCCACCCAGGAGGTTAGTGAAACAACAATTTGGCTAACACATAAAGCCTTTATACGAGGTATATGCATTGGCCTAGCAGCCAAGATTAAAAAAGATAGGATAGCCAAAATGGAAGATATTCTTAATCAGATCCAAAGACTAGAACAACAACATAAAGAAACAGACTCGATAACGGTGTTAGAGCAACTAAAAGGCTTGCGAACTAATTTACAACACCTTCTCTTGTATCAATATGAACAAGCACTTAAAAAAACTAAATTCAAGTTCTATACCCAGAGTAACAAGCCTGGAGCATTATTGGCAAATCAACTCAAGAAACGACTTGTGAAAACTAATATTCACTCCCTATACGATAAAAATGGTAAAAAATGTTTCAACCCTAAAGATATAGCAGACTCGTTTGCAGATTTCTACACCACACTATACAATTTAAAAGCAGACAATGAAACTTACCAACCAACGCAAGAAGAAATTAACTCCTTCCTTGAACAAATCAACTTGCCTAAAATATCACAAGACGATGCAGCTACTCTCCAAACCCCTATCACATCCCTAGAAGTGCTAGAAGCTATCAACACACTAAAAATCAACAAAGCCCCTGGCCCAGACGGGTTAAGTAGTGAATACTATAAAACATACTCAGGAACTCTAATACCCTTTCTCACTCAGACCTTTAATCAAGCCATACTATCTACATCCTTTCCAACAGAAATGCTTCAAGCCACTATTACAACTATTCCCAAATCAGGCAAAGATCCCACCTCCCCTGCAAATTATAGACCAATCTCCCTGTTAAATACAGACCTAAAAATCTTTTCAAAAATTTTGGCCAAAAGATTAATCAACATCTTACCCACTCTTATCAAAAATGACCAAGTGGGCTTCGTTAAAAACCGCCACACCGCGGATGGTACCAGGAAAGTTTTAAATCTAATATTTGAAGCTGAAAAATCTCGAAGGCCTTCTCTGCTTCTAACTCTGGATGCAGAGAAGGCCTTTGACAGAGTCAACTGGCTATACTTAAGATCAATCTTAAATAAATTTAATTTCCCGCCATTGTTTCAACAAGCAATTATGTCCCTCTACTCAGTCCCCTCTGCAAAAGTCCTTGTTGCCGGCCTATTGTCTAAGTCATTTAGTATCACAAATGGTACAAGACAAGGCTGCCCCCTATCCCCACTCATATTTGACCTTGTAATGGAACCACTGGCTGAAAAAATCAGACAACACCCTAATATTCAAGGCATCAGAGTAGGCTCCTCCACATACCCAATAGGTCTCTATGCGGATGATGTAATCATCATGATTGAGAACCCTGAAAAATCAATAGCAGCAGTATATGAAACACTTAAGGCTTTTGGGAAAATATCTTATTATAAAATTAACGAAAACAAGTCCCAAATACTCCCCTTTAACATACCTGATCCAATGAAAAAGAGGATACAAGCCTCTACTCCCTTTGTATGGGAACCATCCCAAGTACAATATTTAGGGATTCAGCTGACCAATCATACCACTAAACTATACACAAAAAATTACATCCCATTACTTAAAAAAGTCGAAGACTTATGTAAAAGCTATAGACACATATCGATTTCCTGGGCGGGCAGAATAGCAGCAGTTAAAATGCTCATACTGCCAATCATACTCTACCAATTTAGAAATCTCCCCATAACCATACCCACACATTTTTTCCCCAAAATTCAAAAAACCATTAATGAATTTATATGGCAAAATCGCAAACCTCGTATAAATAGATACATCATGGGAATTCCAACCGCTAAAGGCGGAATGGGGATACCAGATATCAAACAATACTACCTCGCCACGCTGCTTGACCAATCCAAATTTTGGCTAATCCCATCGGCAGCTAAAGATAAAGTATGGATCCAGTTAGAACAACACAATATGAGCCATAACTTAAGAGATATACTCCTCCGGACATTACTACAACAACCAACTACAAAACCCCAATCTCCAACAGCCCAAGCCTCATGGTTAGCGATAAAAAGGTTTGCCTCCACACAAAAACCTGGTGATGGAATCACATTACAACACTGCCCCCTAATATGGCTAAACTCCCTAATCGACGACTTAAACGTATCTAAATGGTCCGAGTACGGGATAACAAATATAGGACAGTTAATGAATGGCGAAACCCCTCACACTTTCCTATATCTACAAGGCAAATACAACATACCAGACAAGGACATATATAGTTATGCCAAAATCCAACACTACCTACTACATCTACCAACGCAGAAAATTATGTTCCACAGCGAGCTGATGCCCATCATTAAATACAATATGGTCAAAAAGTCCTCTACAGGTGTTTGGTACCAATGTTTGAAACAATTTCACAAACGTGAGCATAAATACATAATTAAATGGGAAAAAGATTTGGGAAAAGAGTTCTCTCAAGAACAATGGAACAAATTTTTCCACATGTCTAGTCGTATCTCACACTGTACAACACACTGGGAAACCTCCCAAAAAATACTGCTAAGATGGTACCTGACACCTGATAAACTATCAAAATACGAACACTCCACGCCTAACATATGCTGGAGAACATGTAAGGCAGAAGGTTCGTTCTTCCATATTTGGTGGCTTTGCCCTAAAATTATACCTCTATGGAAGCTAGTGATCCAATTAATTTTTGATATTACAGGTGTGCATATACCACGCAAACCTGAAACCCTATTACTGCACCTAGATATTAGCATGATCCCATCACACCTGAAAACTCTAATCTTACATATTCTCTTGGCTGCCAAGATCTCCATTGCCAGAAACTGGAAAACAGATAACTGCCCAAACATCAAACAAATAATTGCTATAATACAACAAAACAGTGTATATGAACATATGTATGCTAGGACCTGTAGTAAGGAAAAAATATTCTTGGAGCAATGGAAGTTTTGGATCGAGTGGTATTCCATATATGAAAATAATCTTCAGACCCCCTAAACAACTGTCTAATCTCTATAAGTTGTAAATAAACCACCACCAGAGCCTTATTAGTCCCTCCACAATCCTATATGTACATGACTTGCCAACCCCCCCCCCCACCCCCCACCACCACCGTCATTAAAAAATATCCTATACATTTGCCCCTTAGGCCTGCTTCAATATATAAAAGGTATAATATATAATGCTTAATTATATACCAATTCTTATTTTTACACTTGTTATACCACTTGTAATAGTGTTACTGTTACTGTTACTATTATTTGGTTGTTATTAGCTATGATTAATAGTAGAATTAGACATCTATGTCCAGAATGCCTCCTGTTTTAATACTGTAAAAGTGTATTTACAACTGTAAGAGGTATGCATATAATTAATATCTGTATGCTGTTTTCTGCTTACAATAATTCAATAAAAAACTAAATGATAAAAAAGAGACCTGCAGAATGCAGACGTGAACAGTGGTCAAAACGCTGCCTGTCTGCACAGGCAGCTGAGCAGATTCTCACAGTACCCCCCCCTTCTAGGGTCGAATTCCAGACGACCCTCAAAACTGATATCTCCAAACCATTCTAACAGAAGACTCATGAAGGTCGGGGCAGCCCGACAAGGTCCAATTCCAGAGTCAGTCCACCCGAAACCGACCTCATCGGAAACAGAAGCCCCCGAAACATGCCCATCAGTACTACCAGTCTCAGTATAACACCCATCAGGACTGTGAACGCCAGAGAAGAAGCCATCGACACCCTCCAGACAATACCCACCACCTTCCAAGGAGCGTCCGAAAATACCAAACCTGCCACAATACCTATTCGAAGTGTCCCTTACAACACAAAAGCCACCGTTGATCTTATCCAGGGTACCAAGCAAAATCTCTCCCGGAATCTCCCAGAACCTTTTGAAGCTCCACAGAGATCCCAAGAGGGTAGAACAATCACCAGGCTCACATGGAGAATTACCAAGAACCCCCATGGGACCAATGACAATTCCGGATTCAGAATTACGAGGACACCCATCAAGATCAAGACTTTCAGGGACCACTTCTGGGCATGCAAGCAGGCAGGCCATATCAGAGCATGTCTCCACCGAGGAAGCATCTGAGTACGCTGGTAACCGAGGCACACTTGGGCTTTCTGGGTCACAGAGCACACTGGGGTACACCAGCACAGGAGAAACCTCAGGACATGTCGGGGAACTGCCAACCTCAGAGTCCGGCACGTCAAGACCAAAACCAGTACCGGGCAAAGAATCATCATGAGTGGAGGTCACAGGCACTGGACTTTCAAAAGAAGACTCGGATACAAATTCAGAAATTTCTGTGACAATAATATCATCATTGACTACACAGGCATGAAGCTCCATCAGAGCTGAAAAGGTAGCCAGCAAGGCAGCAATGCCTACTGAAGTGGGCAACACCTCAGAAGGACTTGGGGGGCAGGAGACGTCTCCTACAAGTTCTGCACCCTTTGGGAGGAACTCGGAGATCTCCAAGAGGTCAGACAGGACCTCAGGAACATCCTTTTTCAAGTTTCCTAAGAAGGATTCTGAACTATCCATGTTACAGGGCAAGGCTTGAACTTTATTTTGTGAACCGGGCAGATGTCCCAGGGAAGGTTCCACCATAAACTGAGACTGAATTTCATCATCAGGACAGGGATACACAGAAATATCTAGTGAAACTAACTCTGGCTTTCTGAGTTTCGTTTCACTGCAGGGAAATTCCTCCATAGCAGTCAAACCAGACTGCAATTCCAAAATAGCAGAGAAACAGGTAACAATGGTTGCAATACCTAGACGAGCCTCTAGGGACACTGCAGGACATTTTAAACAAGGTAATATTGACTCATCCAGATTACTGAGTGGAGAGTCAGTACTTACTTCAGAATCAGACTCGCAAATGTCAATGCGAGTGGACATAATGTCTTTATTCATGATACAGGGCAGGCTCAGAGACACCTTCTCTGGACAGAGCAAAGGTGCTTCAGTATCAGGTTTACAAAACCAAAGTGCTGTCTCACTCTTAGACTTGGCTAACGATGTCGAATCCGAGGAGACAGAACGCAAAATTTGCGAATCCACAATCGCTTTAGGTTGCGAAACCGAACACTCCAAAGACAGGGATTCTGAGGTCTCCAGGCTGGATTGCTGGATCTCAGAAACGCCAGCTGACAATGTATCTTTACAAACGTCACCTGAATGACGTACACGTAATTCATTCAGAATCATTTTCCACATACAAATCAGCGGACTTACAAAGTCAAATTCACACCCCTTTTTTTCTCTTAAGGCAGAAGCATAACTTATACATGCTCTCAAGACAGATTCACTTCTGGCAATGTAGTACTCACAAAACGACTCTGAATCGTTCTCCAATTCATACACCAACGCTTCGAGCTGTTTTTTCTGGAACGGGGGCTCCCATTCACACCTGACTAGGTCTGAGCATTCATACTGAACAATGTTAGGGGAAGTTGTGACAACAACATGAGGAATCATATTAATTTTACTCTTGAAACTGCATCGTTTGGGAATTTTCCCCATAGCGAGATCATAGATGGAGGATCTTAAAGTAGTACTGAGAGAAGATCTGTTTTTACATGACAAGGGATCCCACAAATCATTGACAAAGCTGACACACTCACGCCGATCACAATCGACAGGAACATCTGAGAAACCGGCATCAGATCGCACAGATTTAACCTCCAAACAAACGGAAGAAACTTCATCAGAATTCACACAGGTGTCCACAAACGAGGCACACCCATTCATTTCAGGTCGCACAGTGTCCAAACTCACTTGCTTTACCCCAGAAAGACAGGAATAATCATGTGACAATGGTGTCTCTTTATTTGAAATAATTGGTTGGTGTGTGTGCAATTCGTCCAAAATAGTCTGCCACACATAAATCACCAGATCCACATCACACTCATCACATTCATCCGAATCGATCAAAAGGTACATAGAGTCGAGACAATCATTCAGGTCATCCGCGCTCTTTGCGATATAAAAATCGCAAAAGGCTTTCCAATCGAAATCAAACTCTTCCAACAAGGCCCCAATCTCCCATGAGGCAAATGGCGGTTCAAACAACCCAGTATCTAGGTAATCTCCATATGGGTTGGGGTCAGGAACGAGGACAGACTTTTTAACTGCTTTAATGTAGTGTGCGATCCTACCTATAATAGGATCCACATATGCCTTTGCCTCAGGCAATGACATCTGAACAAAATCGAAGGTTCCCTCTGCCCTGGGAATTTTGGTTTGGCTGGACATTCTGTAACGATTACGGAATCGTCTCCGTGGTCAGCGCACCAGACGTGCGCTGATGCGGCGGATTTTCTCCACAAGCGTATTATTGAGGACACCCAGGCTAGGTGCTATGCACCTGCAGAGGGAAATTCCTGTCGGCAGGTGGAGCTGTGGAGTGCAGAGGAACAGCTCCTCTGCCCTACCACACACGCCAGACAGGAATTGTACGAAGGGAAGAAACGCAATCGCAAGAGAAGCGATTGAGAGTGAGCACAGAGACAGATTGTGTGTGTGTGCATAAAATTAGTCGCCAACCCGCGACTGTGCACACACCACAGCAGATAAGAAGCAGGAACGCGATCGCGAGAGGTGCGATCGCCAGACGTGACACAAGGTTACAGCAAGGCGGAGCACGAGAGTAGCAAAGGCACAGCAAATAATACAATAAGGAGATACGGAAAATAACAAATGCTAGCTAACCGCGAACACCGCACTCATTCGCAACAGTGCACACGGTTATGCGCGGTCTCCACGTGATAAGCACAATAGAGACAAGCACGCCTAACTAACCAAAGACAGACAAACACGAAACAGAGAACGCGAGCGCTTGCTTAACGGTTACCTCACCGAGCCTACAGCAAGCGTTTCGAATCAGACAAGACAGACACACGAAAACAGGGACAAGCGAGAGATAGGATCCACAGCACTAGCGAAAAGTGGCTAGCGCGATCCAAGTACAGAGTAGCAGAACAGAAGGATCCCCAGCGCTAGCGAAAAGTGGCTAGCGCGATCCCAGAAGACAGAACAGAAGGATCCCCAGCGCTAGCGAAAAGTAGCTAGCGCGATCCCAGGAGACAGAGTAGCAGAACAGAAGGATCCCCAGCGCTAGCGAAAAGTGGCTAGCGCGATCCCAGAAGACAGAACAGAAGGATCCCAACACACGGCAGACAGAACAGATGAGGTAGGCAGAAACAACCGCTGTTCCAACCTACACTCCAGACTCAATCAGAAGGATCCACAGCCGCTAACGCTAGGGCTTGTGCGATCCAAACACAAGACAGACGGAACAGGCAAAACAGATAATACAACCTGACTGGGCTAGAAGGGGAGCCTAAAGCAACCCCCAGGAATTAACTATACTAGATAGCAATGGCTGACACTCCAGCAGTGTCCATCAGGAACTGAGCATGGAAGGGAAATGACCAGCCAAGCATTCTGGGAGCAGAATGCTTTTATATAGTGCTAGTCATCAAAAGAAGGCAGGTAACGGATTTGCATGACTAATGTATGCAAATTCCTCAGCAACACAAGCTGCAGAACTGACAGAATGTCTCTCTTAAAGAGACCTGCAGAATGCAGACGTGAACAGTGGTCAAAACGCTGCCTGTCTGCACAGGCAGCTGAGCAGATTCTCACAGTAAACAGCAGCCATTCTTACATTGTTAATGGTAGGGTTCTCAAACTTTGCACAGTTGGTCACTGGGTGACTGGGATTAATATTCTGAAAATCAGAATTCACCTATTGTTTTTCAAGGGAAATATGTAATCGCTGTCATTTTTGCACTGTTAATGGCACAAGCATTAAACCTGGTACAGTTGGTTTTTGGGCGACTGGAGTTCAAATTCAGAAAATGGGGTGAGCCACAAACAGCCAATCAGTTTAATTTCAATGAAAATTATTGAGGACAAAGACTGTAAAGCTCACAATCTTGGTCATTAAAAGTAATTGTGTGTTAGGGTTAGAAAAAGGGGTCGTAGCAAACACCAGCCAAATACATACCCGGGCAATGCCGGGTCATCAGTGGGTGGAGACAAATACAAATTTCATTGGGAAAATGTAAACAGCAGCCATTATTACACTGTTAATGGTAGGGCTCTCAAACTTTGCACAGCTGGCCACTGGGTGACTGGGATTAATATTCAGAAAAGTGGATAGAGCCTACAAAAAACAATCCATGTAATTGAAAAAATTGGGAGACCCAAAAACCATATCCTCAATTGTGCGCCAGAACACCAATAATACAACCATATAAATACAAGAATATGTAGTAAAAGAATATTTTTGAAGAAACAAAAAAGTTTCAAGATGATTTTAATGTATTAAAAAGTTATTTTGTAAAAACAGAGTTCACAAATCTTCAAGCAAATTCATCTTTGCAAACAACATCCCATTATCAAGTACCAAAAACATACGTTGAAACATGCAATTGTTTAAAAAGGCGACAATGTCGACTTGTGTCGGAGTAACCTTCTTCAGGCCTTTACAAACAATTGTAATCTAAAATGTAATGTGTAGAAAACACAACATTAAGTTACAGTAGTTAACAATAAAGCAAGCAAGCTGCATCAAATACATAAAATATACATATGAAAATTAAACAACAACAATGGTAACTTAATCAAAAATACCAAGATGAGAGCAGACCAGAAAAAATACCCAAAGAGAGCTAAGCCAGAAAAAATAAGCCAGAAAAAAAAAATAGAAAATAAACACAAGCCACCTGAAAAAAAGAAATAACCAAACTGTGTAGGAATCATGGATCCTATAGAAAATTGGAGGGAAAATTGAATGATGGGAAAGGACGATATACAGGTAAAAATCAGAATACCTGTAATATACAGTCCTGTATATTACAGGTATCTGATTTTTTACCTGTATCTCCTCCTTTCCCTTCATTCAGTTGTGAGGTGGATTTGCTTGCTCTCTTTTCCTTCCAATTTTCTATAAGATCTATGATTCCTATACAGTTTGGTTATTTCTTTTTTTCAGGTGGCTTGTGTTTATTTTCTATTTATGTTTTTGTATATTGAGGTATTTGCTTTTAACCGCTAACCATTGACTTTAGTATAAAAAATGTGAATGCAAAATTTTTACCAACATTGTTTCGTTAAATGCAAAGGGCCCAAGTTCACCAGGAACTGTCCACTGGTGGTGAATTGTTCCGAACATCTCTATCCTCCAATAGGGATGCTCAAATTCGGCTTCGGGAGATATCCGGATTTTTGCTATCCGGATATCTCCCAGTAATGCTGTGCGGGCTGGGCGGGGGGGTCAAGCTTACCTCTCTGACGTCTTCTTCGGTTGTCCCTCGGCGCCTCCCACGATGCGCTCCATGCGCGTCACGTGATTACAAACACTTCCTCCTTCAACCCAGAAGGAGGAAGTGTTTGTAATCAGGTGACCGCCGCTTGGAGCGCATCGTGGGAGGCGCTGAGGGACGACCGAAGAAGACGTCAGAGAGGTAAGCTTGACCCCCCTACCCAGCCCGCACAGCATTACTGGGAGATATCCGGATAACAAAAATCCGGATATCTCCCGAAGCCGAATTTGAGCATCCCTATCCTCCAACACGCCTTTGTCACCCAACCATGCTGTGCATTTTGTTGGTGATATCTGAAAAACTGATAGTCAGTCAGTGAGTCCTTATTAATAAAATAGAAATACGGTGTCATTGACTTTTGTGTCACTGAATGGTTATTATCATACAGCATTCCACCAACACATCTTTGTCACCTAACCATGCTGTGAGTTTTTGCCGGTGATATCTGACACACCCGGCACCTCTCTGTAGGTATACCAATCTGAGGCGGCCTGGTGATGCGCTGATCTACCTTCTTTAGGCAAATTCTAAAACCTATAGGGTCTGTTTCTGGCCAAAAAAGTGATGGGAAAGTTGTTTAAAGGAGTTATCAGCTTAAAAAGTGAAAGTGAGCTTTACTCACCTGAGGCTTTCTCCAGCCCCTTGCAGCCGACTGTCCCATGCCGACCACTACACTCCCCACCGCTGTCCGGGTCTCCGTGCTTGATATTCAGACCGACCGCGTGGTTTATGCGCAGTTCGCCACAGCCCACATGGCAATGATTAACAGCAGCGCTTCACGCAGCCACAGTAAGGCTGACCCCGGTAGTGTAAGGGTTATGCCCAGTTCACATTGACAGATGAAATGCCGTACTTACCAAAAATATGGATTTTAAATTTTTCAAACAAAAAAGTATTTGTGATTAAAAAGCCCGCTGACTTTAGCAGTTAATAGCAAAGCCCCCTTACATGGTAGGAAAGAAACACCAAATGTGCCAGATATGTTAAGAAGAACAGTGGGAACAAGGGGAAAAAAATCCCCAAAAACCGTTTAGTTTTTGAGAAAATTGATTTTAAAATTTCAAAGGAAAAAAAGTATACATTTAAATGCGGTAAATGACAGTTCTTAGTGAAACAATTCCTGCCAACTTTAGCAGTTAATAGCAAAGGCCCCTTACATCCTAGCAACACCAAATTTGCAGGATATGTTAAAAAGATCCCAGCCTGCATGGGGACAAGGGGTTAAATATGCTTGGCAGGGGGGACCCCACATAATTATTTTTTAAATTTACCACTTTCTGGACCTAAAAAAAAAGTTTAAAAAAATAGGAAAAGATTATTTTTTCCCACTTTTCTTTTTAACACATCCTGCAAATGTTGCGTTTCTAGCATGTAACGGGCTTTGCTATTAATTGCTAAAGTTGGCGGGTTTTGCTTCATTAACTGTCATGTACGCATTTAAATGAAAACATTTTTACTTTTTTAATTTTAAAATCGATTTTCTCAAAAACTATATGGTCTTTTTGATTTTTTTTCCTCTTGTTTCCATTATTCTTCCTAAAGAAAACCTGTAACTAAAAAAAAATTCCCCTGAGCGGTACTCACTTCCAGTGGGAGAAGCCTTCAGATTCGATTTAGGCTTCCCCATCCTCCTGTGTCCCATGGTGGCCGTGTAGTGCCCTTCCGAATAGTGGAGATTTAAATATTCACTTTCCTGGCTCCAGCGCAGGAGCAGTATCGGCTCTCCGCTTGGAGATACTGTAGATGGAAATAACCTATCGCTGTCGGTCCGATCTACTACGCAGGCACAAGTCTTCTGCACCTGCGTAGTAGAGTGGACCGGACAGAGATCAGCTATTTCCACCTATCTCTGTGCTGAGAGCCACAACAGCACCCCCGCTGGAGCCAGGGAAGGTAAATAAATCAACGCTTATCAGCGCTTGTCAGACTTGTCGGGGGAGGATTCCGGGACACTTTGGGGGAGCCAGCGCTGGACTACCTGAAGCTACAGGGATGGGGAAGCCTCATTGGGATTCTAAGACTTCCCCCTCCCAAGGTGAGTACCTCCAGGGGATTTTTTTTATTGTTACAGAGTCTCTTTAACATATTTGGACAATTTGATGTTTCTACCATATAAGGGAGCTGCTAAAATTGGCAGGTTTTTGTGTTTTTTAATCACAAATATTTTTTTCATTTGAAACTTTAAATTGGATTTTCTCAAAAACAACAAGGTATTTTTGAAAAAAAAATAAGTTGTAGACACTGATCACCTTTATAATCCTTGCAAATGTGGGGATTGTCACATGTATGGGGGCTTTGCTATTAACGTTAAAGTTAAATTTGGATCACAACCCTTGATCACTGATTCTAATGGTAATCACGGCTAACATCTGAGTCAAATTCGTAAGTCAGTTTTAAATGCCAGTCACAATCATGGCTTATCTGAATTTTAACACTGCTGTGGCCAGATTTATTTGAATCCGGGTATCCGAGCAATGCTGGTCCTAGAATCCGAGGTACTGGTATTGAGTTGGCAGATCCACCATGCCTCTGCTTTAAGTAACATTTTTTTCTTAATTCCCCTTCTCCTCTGTTTTGGAATTTGTTGCAGGATCTGAAATTTCAGGTGTAACACCTTATGACTGCTCTCCATAAAATGTGCTGGGACTGCCTGGTCCCTGTTTTCATTGTGTATGGCCAATTTATGGAAGGAGATCCTGTCCTTAGCCCACTGTGTGGTCATTCCGACGTACCAAAGACCACATGGACATTTAACAGCATGTACCCCAAAACAACTATTGCAGTCAATAAAACTGAATCTGAAATTTCTCACCTATCCCTGGGTGTTGGACAGAATCTCCTCCCAATCAGGGCCGGATTTGTACTTTTTACCGCCCAAGGCCAACTATACCGTCTGTATGGTTGTTATCTCTGTGTGCCCCAATGAGAACTTACTTTCCATCATTGGATGTCACAGACAATAACTATTTCAATAATACGCGTATAGATTATAAATTATGTTTTCCTTAAGAACTTTTATGTTATGTTTGCCATCTCGTTAATGATGGACCCATTGTGTCACCATGAGAGTTAGGCCCCGTTTACACTTAATCAGTTGGTGTGCGTTAGTGTGCGTTAGTACGCATTGGTACGAGTTAGTACACGTTTTTTCCATAGCAGTGCATTGGGATGAAGATTTCAGTTAAAACACGTTAAGTGTAAAAGGTGCCATAGAAAAACATGGGCATTACTTTGAAAATCATGTTTCTTTCCGTTTTAACTGAGAGCAACTGATTAAGTGTAAAAGGGTCCTTAGGTTGATGTATACCTGCAGGATAGAGCTTACAGTTCTTGCAGGGACAACACAAGTACAGGATAGAGAGTTCAAAGGTTAAAGCTGTCCTTGTAGATAGGGATGGCTGCATAGAGCAGCTTTACTGCTCCTCACTGAGCCGCCCCTAAATTTCTGGTGCCCTAGGCCATGGCCTATGTGGCCTTGCCAGAAAACCGGCCCAGCTCCCAATACATTGCCACACTGTACATGGTCCCTTCATGCCCATCCTATCTCCCTCAATCTGCCTGAATCCTAAGTCTGAGCATATGAGTCTATCTCACAGGGGGAGCCATGTTGAAGAAAAATAGTAGAGGTTCTCAAAATTCTTTCCTGTGAGTACAGTTTTCAATATGCCCCATTTTCGTCAAATAATCAACTGGACCATTTTTGAAGCCATGTTATATTTTGAAATAAAAGGAATCTGCCCCACTTTAGAGTCTACCTGTCTTTTACTTCTAACACTTCCTTCAGATAGGACCCCATTTGGATAGCCGCTTTGTCTGAATTGACTCTTTATTGATCCTCTTATCTCTCACCTGTGGATATGACGGTATTCTCTGAACTTGTAAAATTTGTGATTTCAGTATTGATCTCTTAAGTGCAGAAGGATGACAGAATTTAAATCTAAGTAAAGAATTGGTCAGTGGGTTTCCTGAATAAACTTGTTTCTATATTACTATCTCTCACCAGGATCCTTACATCCAAAAAGTCTACTTTCTCAATTCTGCCATGCGCTGTTAACCTCATAAATTAATACCTTGCACACAAATCTGCAACAAAGGCTTCAATTGAACATATCATCAATATATCTTACCTAAATCTTGGCAAATTAATCAAACAGTGGATTGGTGTATATGTTACGGCCAAATCCAGAAATCAGCCAATTCTAGAATTGGCCGGCCGTTTCTAGAAGTGGCCGATTTGACGTCGGCCAAAGTCCAAAATGCTGGGGATTTCTGACATTGTATTTATCAGACAATAGTGTCACACTCAACATTCAACAGTGCCTCTATATGTTATAACTCGTCAATTTTTCACATATATAGACAGTCACAGTAATCAGAATCACTACACTAGCTGCAACAAAACGATAGTCCAGTCTCAAACTTCAGATGTTGCTCTTCCTCCAACTTTTAATATAAGCCATAAAATACGCTCACCAAAACTTGTAGCTGATTTGTCAGTCAGCAATAATCGCATGTGATACTCCTTTCCCTCTTGGCCTTCCAGTTGTCAGCAGTTCAGATACTCAGGAGTAAACAAAGAAAGACAAACATAGCATAATCGCGTTTTGTACTCAGATCACACCGTGATTTCACTCCACACTGTGCATCACCATTAAACACCTTCAACACACTGTGCTGTGACTTTCCCCCGTGTGTAAGGAAAGGTTATATAATCCGCTCACCAGATAACTTGGCTGATCACAGGGAACCAGCAAACACACTTGCAAAGAGGGGAGGGGAGAGGAGTAGGAATCGGATGGTGGTGGCACTTTGCGGTGAGGAACATTTCTGCTACCAGTTGTGAGAGGAGACAAAATAAGCGGCGGCAGCAGCAGAACTGCAGAAAGAGGAGGTACTTTGTGGCGGGGAGCAGTACTTCGGGATTTAGCCGGCCACATCTAGTCATAATGCGTTTTGGCTGGCCAAAGTCTGAAATTAATCCCCACTTTGCACACTGGCCGAATCAGCCGGGCCACTTCTAGTTTTGACCGGCCAGAACCCGAAGTGGCCAGACTTCGGGGTTCTGGCCGTAACATATATAAATGCCTCCTCATAGGCCTCCATAAATATACTGGCTGAGTTTGAGCCCATTGATGTGCCCTTTATCTGCTCAAAAAAGGAATCTTCATATAGAAAGTAATTTTGGTTAGTACAATTTAAAACTAAGACATGAAGAAATCACAGTGGGCCCCATCATAATCTGATCTAGCCGCTAGGAAATGTCACATAGTCTCCATCTCCTCACAGTGTTGGATAGAGGTGTTTAGACTTTCAATGTCCATTGTCGTCAACAGAAAGTTTTCTTCTGGCAAAGTGTATTTCCTCAACAAGTCCAGAAACCTTCCAGTGTCCCTCACATACGATCTCTGTATGAGAAGGTTACATACTTCTACTTCTTGTATTATGTAATGTGCACGTGCTTACCTTGTGCGGCAGTTGTAAGTTGAGGACTGTTGAAGGATGCTAATGGTGATGTAAACTATAAATACACACAAAAAAAATCACCAAATGCCTGTGCAAGTGCTTGAAATATGGGTGCTGAAGTGCCGTCTGCTTAACATGTAGAGTGGGGACTATTGGTTTCTGGTGTAACCCTCCATTTTAAGCCAGAAAAAGATTGGCACCAAAGCAGCAACATCCAGGTTGGCGTGGCCACGCACTGAATGTAAGAAGGTACTAAATGCATTAAACCATAATAAACCATTCTGGCCACTAAATGCAGCACTGAAGCTTGAAGAATGGCAGCCTTTTTTTGTGAAATGTGGTTTTCATGCAAATGTATTTTTGTTTTTACAGCTATAAGTTGGAAGGATTTTTCCATGTTTTGTCTTTTTATTATGCTATAAACAGAATTAATGAGAATCCTGATATATTACCAAACATTACACTGGGATACCATGTGAGTGATTCATGCAGTCGCCCCAATGTGGCTGTTATATACACTTTACATATTCTGTCTGGACCACAAACAATAATCCCAAATTATGCATGTTTCAGAAAAGGCAGACTGGTGGGTTTTATTGGAGATAGCCATTCAGTGACAACAATTCCAATGGCAGAAATACTTGGGATCTATGGCTATCCACAGGTAAGTGCTACTGCAAAGCCTTAACATAAAAAGACTTACTTACCACACAGGCTCCCCATGTCCTCCTCGCTCCGGGACCCTCTTCATCTTTTATGGCTGCACTCCCTTCCGTGTATGTGTGCAGCTGCACTGCGCCTGTGCAGTAGGATGGAGGAAATGCTGTGCACAAGTGGCTTCATGCTACTGCCCAGGCACAGACTGTACACACTCATGCACAGTATGGCTGCGCTCATACACAGATGGAAGCAGGGCCATAATCTCTTGTTGAACATAGTTAAGTGGGGTTTACTTTTATTTTTTCTTCACAGGTATACTTTAACCACTTTAGGACCACAGGCTTACTTTCCCCTAGTGACCAGGGTATTTTTTACAATTTTGTACTATGCAGATTTAACAGTTTATTGCTTGGCCATACCACTTACCACCCCTATGAATCTTGCCTTCTTTTCTGGCCACCAACAGAGCTTTCTTTTGGTGAAATCTGATTGCTGCTGCAATTTTTTTAAAATAAATTGTATTAGTTAATAAAAATGGGTATTTATTTTATTTATTCCTTCACCTCCCCCCCCCCCCCCTTCCTGAGATCCAATAACTGTGATCACCTCTTATAGGTTTCAAACTTTGAGAGGGATCTGATTGTGAGTCACTCCAGGGACAGCCCAGACAGCCAAAGTGAAAATTACAGTTTTTTTCCCCTAACAGCCTGCCAGCTCCGGTCGTGGATGGCAGGCTGTTTATGGAGCATCCGTACATAGTGCTGCTCGGATACCCCTTTTCAAAATCTGCATCTGATTTGGATGCGGATACCCAAATATCTGATCCGGGTCAGATATCTGATTTCAAAATTTTCCAATCCGGGTCCGGATCGGATATCCGACCTCAGTATCCTGGGTATCTGAGCGGATTTGGATATCTGGATAGAAAAAAACCAGAAGTGGCATTTAAATTGCTTTAGAAACATTTAGGGTAAATGAGGCATGTAGCATCATGTATTTTTTAAAGGGAAACACGATTTGATGATGTGGGGACTTAAAATTCCCCCCCCCCCCCAAAAAAAAATGGCTGTCAATTAACATCAGACCTAGGTTCCAGACAGCGGTCGTGCAGCCCATTGGGCTTGATTCACTAACCAGCGCTAAGTGTTAGCGCCGGAGTAAAAAAAGAGTTTTTCGGCGCTAAGCCAGTTAGTGTGCCTTATCTGAGGTTAGTGTGCCTTATCTGAACTTAGTGCCCCTTAAGTAGCTTTGTGCACACTAAAAGATGCACAAAGCTACATCGCGCACCGCACAGCGTAATGCGTCGATCTTTGCGCATGCTGCAACGTGATGCGACGGTGCAGTGCGCGATGTAGCTTTGTGCATCTTTTAGTGTGCAAAAAAGTTCAGATAAGGCACACTAACCTCAGATAAGGCACACTAACCTCAGATAAGGTTAGCACTGTAGTTTGTGCCCACGAAGTGATAAGGCACACTAACTGGCTTAGTGCTGGTTAGCGAATCAAGTACATAGGGCCTGATTCACAAAGCGATGCAAAGTGTTTGCACGCCTGTGAAAAGCCCTTTATCACGCCTAAACTCAGTTTAGGCGTGATAAAATGAAACTCGCAAGAAATGCCCGCGAGCAAAGTCTTGCGCGCACAATCGTGCGCCGCACGGTGCAGTGCGCACGATGCGCCCATTAAACCCTATGGGCACTGCGTGTGGAGTTGCGCGATTGAGCGCGCAAAACTTTGCGCACGGGACTTTGCGCGCGATAAAGAGCACAAAACGGTGCTAACTCAGCAGTGCAAAGGTTATCACGCCTAAAATCTTTTAGGCGTGATAACTGAGTTATCACCGCTTTGTGTGTCCAAAGTCCAAACGCACAACTGGGACATGACAGTTCTCAGTCAATGACATCAAGCTAATTACCAATTTAACAATAGTATAGTGATAGTGAAGGGGTTAATCACTGAACAGCTTTATGTTTATAACTGTGCACAGCCCTTGCTAGGCCAGATGCACTTGAGCATGTCTCTCAGTGAGCATTCCCAAGCTAGGACGATATGTCTCATCATGGCAGCCCTCCTTATTATACAGGGGGGCTGGCCAGTGTTCCTTTCTAGGATTGGGTGCCAGGGTTTAGGCTGGGAGCCCTCTGCTTGGCTCAATGAGGTCAGGTGAGACTGGCCAGGGTTTCGTCTGTGTATGGTTTCTAGGGCTTCTGCTGGGAGCCCTCTGATTGGCCACAGGACGTCATCTCCTTAGTTACAGTATTTCGGATCTAAATATCTGCTAATATCTGCGGATATCCAGTTTATGCGCCCAAATATCTGCAGATAGTTATCCGGATTTTGGCCCAGGTATCTGGAATCCAAATCCAGTCGGATAGCTGAAAAAAGGTTGGATATCCGGGTTACCCGGATATCCGGAATCTGGATGAGCAGCACTGGCCACACACTTATTTCCTTCTAACCTCTGCCCACTGCTCTTTACACCAATTGGCATTAGGCAGTCTGGGGGGAGCCACTCTGCAACCCCCCATTGGCCTTAACCAGTCGCAGATCAGTTATAGAGGAGATACTTAAGCCAAAAAAGAGTCTCACTTACCTGGGGCTTCTACCAGCCCCCTGCAGCAGTCCTTTGCCTGCACCAGTGCTCACCTCCACTACCTCGCCACCAGCTAGTTTTGTTTTTTTGCTGACTTGGAGTCGATGGGTTACTTTACCTGTGCAGCCCTGGCCACACATATCCTTGCTTTCATTCCATCCACAATATCATCCTGCACAGGCGCAGTGGCCCACTGACTCTGAGTCAGCGCAAACAAAACTAGCTTGTGTCGGAGTAAATAAGGTAAGGACCAGCGCAAACACACGACGGCTGCAGGGTGCTGATAGAAGCCACTGGTAAGTGAAACTTTTTTTTTACTGGCATAAGTATCCCTTAAGCATCAAATTAATAAAAAAGTAAGTGTAAAAAAATCTACCTTAATAGAAGGCCCCATCAATCAATATTCACATATAGGGATAGTTGGAAATGCCCTTTTTTGATTCCACAGCAATGACAATTTCTGTTAAAGCCAATTTAAATTTTTCCAATTTTCTGTTTTTTCGATTTCCAATTTGCTGATTTCCATTTTTTTCTGATTTCAGATTTTCAGGATTATGTTTTCAGTCATTTTTTTTACATCAGAGATTGCAAAAATAAATGAGAAAAAACTCAAAAAAAATGGAAATTGGAAAAATCGAATAATGGAAAATCAGTCTTATGATTGGTTCAAAATGACCACAGTGATCCAATTTTTGTAGAAAAATTCTGCATTCTCATGGTCTAATGCTTTAGAGTAGAGATGGCCCAAACAGTTTGCCAGCAGTCAGTTCCTGGAGACCATGGGCTGTTCGCCACTTACGTTTAAGTTTAACACATTTTTTTTTTGTACAAAATTCACATTCACATTTTTTACATTGAAGTCACTGACCGCCGCCTTTAACAGTTTATTGAGAGCTAGAAATGCAAAATTTGCAGGGTATGTGGAGGAGTCCAGTGGGTACACGAGAACAAAAAATCAGAAAGACCTTATAGTTTGAGAAAATCAATTTTAAAGCTCTTGTTCTGAGTGTGGGAAATTTTTCAGTGGCTGCTGACTTTAGTGGTTGATAGCAAAGCCCCTGTAAGTGCTAGAAACACCACATTGGCAGGGTATGTTAAGAAAAACAGTGGGAACAAGACAAAAAAATCAAAAAGACCTTATCGTTTTTTGTTTTTTTTAGAACATAAGAGTTAAAGTTAGAGAAAAAAGTAGCAAAGTTACTGTACTAAAATGACAGAAAATGTATTAACATGTATTTAAAAGTGTTGTGGGGTCCCCCCTCCCGAGCCTCTTTAATCCCTTGTCCCCATGCAGGCTGAGAAGGCCAGAATGCAGAGCCCCAAACATGTGGGGCTTCCCACCCTGAGCTATACCATCCCGCATAGTCCATGGTATGGGGGGATCTGGGGAGAAGGGCAGCCAAGGGGATTCTACCCGACCTCCATTGCCCCATGGTGGCATGAGGAGGATCCCCATTGGTCTGTTATTAGACCAATGGGGAGACTTGGAGCCAAAATTTAAAGATGCTTTTTTACTCTAGCTATACTTAGTAAAGCTAGAGCGGCGCGGGGGAGCGACAGTGTGTGGTATTGGGTGCGGCAGAGATCTTTAATAAAGCTCGTTAGAGGATATTGGTTTGGGATTTTTCTGAGAATATTGGTGTGGAAACATTTGTATAAAGATACAGGTAAGTATTTTGGGTTAATTAAGAAAAAAATACTTTTTTCGTTGTTGTATTTTTATTTCATTTAACCCTTAGTGGAAATGGGAAATAAGCACTTTGTACCCCTATACTCATTGAGGGGGCTGTTATCTAGGGGTTCCCTCCTAACGGGAACTCCCAGACGCCATCATAAGCCCCCCAGGGTGTTGTCACCAACCAACCTCATCCTGGGGCATCGGAGGTGGGGAAGAGCCCCTTGTCCATGGATTGGACTAGGGCTCTGGAGGAGAGGGGGAGGCTTGGTCATCCCTCTCCCCAGAGCCCCCCATACCATGGACCATGCTGGCTGGTATAACTCGGTGTGAAGCCCCATGTGGCCAATAGGAGTTGGGAGCAACAGCTCCCGGGGGGGTCATGGTGGCATCTGGGAGTCCCCTTTAAGAAGAGGACCCCAGATGACCACCCCCCTCCCAGGGGAAATTAGTATAGGGGTACAGATTTTCACAAAGGGTTAAATGAAACAAAAACACAACAATAAATAAACTCCTTTAATATTCTTCATTAACCAGAAATACTTACCTCTACCTTTGAAAAATTTTCCCATACCAATATCCTCGGAAAAGCCCCACACCAATATCATCATGACAGATCCTCTATCTTGCAATCTCCAGAAATACTTACCTGTACCTTTAAGAAAATGTCCCCACACCAACTTCCTCTAATGTTACGATCTTCATTACAACTTGATTGAATTCTCCGCCACACTGCTGCCACACACCGCCGCTCCCCCGCCGCACACAGTATATATACACTAAGTACAGCTAGAGCTAAAGCATCTTTACATTTCCTTCCAATGATCCCTATTGGCCTATTATCAGACCAATGGGGAGACTTGAAACCCAAATTCAAAGATGCTTTAGCTCTGCTATACAAATTATTCTCCAGGATACAAATTATTCTCCAGGTGCTGAAGTGCCCAGCGGCATAGCTATGCATGCCAAAAAATATGACTACTAAAATACTCCTTGAAATTCTGGAAAAACTGAAAACTGAATACACTAAAAACAGAAAATCGTGATAGTTGGAAATTGAAATCGGAAATTAGCATTGGCAGAAATCGGAATTTATGCAAAATCGGAAATTGGCATTTAGGACCATCCATGCTGCTTCGTACATCACTTAAGCTGAGAAAAAAAAAACACCACAGTTCCACTTAGCAAACCTAAGGGGAAACTCTGCATACTTCTCCAGTGATGCTCCTCCTCCCCCGTGATGTAATGCAAACACATACTGTATAAGAACAATGATTACTCCATTATACACATTGTGAAACAGCAGCATCAATAAATAACTACAAACAGCAGCATTAAATATAACACATATAATACAAATATTTACAAGCAGAATACAATGTTAAACACATAAGTTGAAGCCTACTTCCTTGTTCAACCACCCCAGTCCCCATAGCATCCTATCTACTGATCCACCACAACTCTTATTTAAAGAGGAGCTGTCAGTCATACTATCTCAGAGAAAAAAACTACATATATAAGTAGATAAATAGTTGCTCTACTTACATAACTTATGATCCTTCTTAGGATCTTGAAGCCAATCCTGACATCATTTCATCTCTTACTCTGTCTTTGCTTCCCCACCCTCCTCCCAATTTTCAGACACTCCCAGCCAGCTCTGCATTAGAAAGTGCATTGTCATTGTGTGGCTCTGCAGCTTCTCAGCATGATAATATTGGCCAATTAGAAAAGAACATAGGTGTGTGAGGGGAAAACAAGAGGGGAAGAGGCTTCAGCCAATCAGGCTGCATTAGTTTTGTCTGAGGGGAAAGTAAAGAAGAAATAAAGAAAACCCAGCATGCCCTGGAACTTCCTTTGTGTGGCAGATGTACCAAATAAGAACCAGGGAAACTGGGAAATGATCTTTTATGGAGAATGAAGGTAAGAGTGATTTTTAACTTTTGGATGGCCTGGTTAGCCTGGTTAGCATCCTCTTTACTTGTTTACAAGATACATATAAAGAATTGATTTTTTATTTTATGCCTGACAGTTACACTTTAAAGGACAACTGTAGGGAAAGGGATATGGAGGCTGCCATATTTATTTCCTTTTAACCACTTAAGCCCGAAGAGTAGTTCATTTTTTGCATCTGAGCAACTTTCACCTCCTTTCCATTTGCCAATAACTTTATCACTACTCATCACAATGAATTGCTGTATAGCTTGTTTTTTCCGCCACCAATTAGGCATTCTTTGGGTGATACATTTGCTAAGAATTAATTTATTCTAAATCCATTTTTAACAGGGATATTAAGAAAGAAATGGAAAAAATCATTATTTCTCAGCTTTTGCCCATTTGTCCCGCTTATTACACCATTTAAATTATGTCCCTATCACAATGTATGACGCCGATATTTTATTTGGAAATAAAGGTGCATTTTTTTCAATTTGCGTCCATCTGCGAAGAAGCATGTATCCCATCCAAGACCTTCAGGATCTTCCCCAACAATAAGCCTTGGTTCAACGACAAGCTCCGCCGACTTCGGAAACGCAAAGAGGAAGCGCACAGGTCTGGCTCCCCTGAGGAATACAGAGAGGCCAGGTATGCCCTAAAAAGAGAACTGCGATCAGCAAAGAGGGCCTATTCCAACAAGCTGGGGCTCTGCCTTCAATCAAACAATACACGGGAGGTATGGAAGGCCCTGAGAGCAGCCACAAACTTCAAGCCCGTATCTCAGCCTGTGACCCCGAGCCTTCGGCTGGTGGAGGAGCTCAATGAGTTCTACTGCAGATTCGAACGACAACCAAACCCGCTTGTGGACCAAACAGCCACGGCCAGGGTGACCCCCTCCTCGGGTGTACCCGGCGCCCTGGCTCCTGTTCCTGTTGCTGTCCATGAACTAGAGGTACTCCGGCACCTCCGTAAGCTGAATCCCAGGAAGTCCTGTGGCCCCGATGGAGTGTCGTCGGCCTGCCTGAGAACCTGTGCTGATCAGTTAGCCCCTGTGCTCACCTCCTTATTCGGGCGGTCATTATCAGACGGTATAGTCCCCTCCTGTTTCAAGCGGTCCGCAATTGTACCGGTCCCCAAAAAACCCGGCAGCACTGAGCACAACAACTTCCGACCAGTGGCCCTAACTTCCAACATTATGAAGCTCCTTGAACGCCTGGTCCTCGCCCACCTAAAGAGGTTCACGGACGCCCACCTCGACCAGCTCCAATTTGCTTATAGGGCTAACAGATCCGTGGAGGACGCCATCAATGCCAGCCTGGCATACATCACTGAGCACCTAGATAACCCTTCCTCCTACGCTAGGATCCTGTTTCTGGATTTTAGCTCAGCGTTTAACACGATCTGCCCAGACATCCTGCTCACCAATCTGGCGCAGCTCGGAGTAGATCCCACCCTTCAAGCATGGATCAAGGACTTCCTGACAAACAGAACGCAACAGGTGAAGCTCGGCAACTGCTACTCCAGCGTTAGAACCACTAATACAGGGGCTCCACAAGGCTGTGTACTGTCACCACTATTGTTCTCCCTCTATACCAACAACTGCATATCATCCGCGGACTCTGTGAAAGTCATCAAGTTTGCAGATGACACCACTATCATCGGCCTTATTGGTAGCAACGGAGAGCATGAGTACCGCAGCGAAGTCGAAAGAATCTGTAACTGGTGCAGAGACAATAACCTAGTACTCAACGCTGCAAAGACTGTTGAACTAGTCGTAGACTTTAGGAGGAACCCTCCCCCCTCCCACCTGTATTCATTGGGGGTACCGAAGTCTCTAGTGTGGCATCCGTGCGGTTCCTCGGCACGACTCTCACTAACAACCTGAAGTGGGGGCAGAACACCACCAAAATTCAGAAGAAATCTAAGCAGAGGTTGTTCTTCCTGCGCCAACTGAAGAGATTCGGCATGCCCAGGGAACTGCTGACCAGCTTCTATACTGCCACTATAGAATCCATCCTCTGCTCCTCAGTCATTGTCTGGTACGCGGGCGCAACGGCCAGTGACAAACACAAACTGCAGAGAGTCATAACTGATGCAGAGAGAATCATCGGGTCTCCTCTTCCACCTCTTGATCTCCTCCACTCCGCTAGGACGCTGAAGAGGGCCACGGTGATCTCCCGTGACCCCTCCCACCCAGGCAGTCGCTTCTTCAAGCTCCTCCCATTGGGCCGCAGGTACAGGACTATACCATGCAAAACAACCAGACGGAAGAACACCTTCTTCCCCCAAGCGGTTCGGCTGCTAAACTCCAACCTCCCCGTCAGGCCCGCCTACCGGCTGCTAAACTCCAACCTCCCCCTGTCAGGCCCGCCTACTGGCAGGCCCTAGCGGTGGTCTCTCAGTCAGGTCTCGCTATCGCCCTTGTTCTCATTGCCCAAGGACTGTACGGGGGCCACCATCATCATCATTATTATTATTACTATTATTATTATTATTATCAATATTATTATGGGACTGCTCTTGCACGGTCAGGAAGAAACACTAAAGAACGAACCGGGTCTGTCATGTATACCGTTACTATTGTTGTGTATCTTGTCTTCTTATACTATGTCTATGCCATGTGTACCACAAATAATTCCGAATATAGCTCTTGCTGTATTTGGCGAAATAAATATGATTCTGATTCTGATTCTGATTCACTATTTACAAGCCCATAATTTAAAAAAAAATATATTATTATACTGCTTTGACGTGCATATTTAAAAAGTTCAGACCCTTAGGTAACTATTTAGGTTTTTTTTTTCTTTATTATTGTAATTTTTTTTTATTACAAATTGTATGTAGGTAATTTTTGGTGTGGGAGGTAAACAGCTAATTTTAAATGTTACAAATGTATTCATTTAATAAACAGTGGATGTGGGTGTAGTTTTACTATTTGGCCACAAGATGGCCACAGTCAAAAAGTCCTGGGAGCAAGAGCAATAAATGAAGATGGCAACATTTTTGAACTCAGAAAAACCGCAGCGTCTAATGAGACGCTGTCAGCTTTTCTGTGAGGGGCTTTGATCAATGAAAGGGATCTATAATCCCTTTCATTGATCGCTGGGCTAACGGCCAGCGGCGAAAGCGCGCATGGTAGACCCCACGGTAGCGCGCGGGGCCCACGGGAGTGCGCGCAGCCCTACTGGACGAGCATGTTTGTCCAGTTGGGCTTAAGTGGTTAAAAGGAGTCTGAAGCAATACTTAAAGTGGACCTGAACTCTTGCACAGGACACAAAGAAAACATAACAGAAATGCACCCTGTATGTATTTAAAGAGTTTAGCCTGTGTAATTCCCCCTCATTTGTGTCTAATTACTAGTTGTAATTTGATCTCCCCCCTGTGTCACATGACTGCCTATGGCAAATAAGCATATTTGAAAGCACAGGGTGTAAACAATATGTCTGCTTCCATGAATCAGGAAGTATAAACTGTGCAGATTTATTCTAGGATTTGTATCAGCTGTTACAAAGAAATGTATTTTATTTAAAGGTTATTATGCTGTTGTGTATCTTTTAGAGCAGAGAGGACGTTCTGAGTTCAGGACTTTAACCAATATACTTAACCAAGGACAACAGTTTCAGCACTGCCCGGCAACACATGCTTGAGGGGGCCAGAGAGGCATTCATACTTTATCACATGTTCCCACACTGCTGGCCTTTCAGGAGGAGTGTTGGAAGGGGAGGGGTGCCGGTACAAGGACTGCAGGAGGAGGAGTGAGAGGAGTGGGAATTAAATGCTTGATAACTCATCCTTACTGATTAGATTCTGATCAGAGGGAGCAATCACCTGGATAGACACCTCAGTTCATAACCCAGACATGTGCTACCTTTACAACGGCACAAAAAATAAAACATTTTTTTTAACACATAATTGAAGTTGAACCTTCAAACACACACCTGACCCCCACCCAACACCCAAAATACTAATTCATGTATAATTACAATCAACATGCCTTTATTTTGAGTAAGCCATATACACACTCTGCCAATCCTTGCTTTTCTACTTTAAGCTGAGGCTCTTATTTGAGCCAATCACAATGGCACTGCACAAATAGTCACACATCACCTCCTATTTCCCCCTCTACTATAGTTACCTTGTTTTTTTCTTCCAACCAATTAACGCCAATAGGCGTCGGGCCGGTGGCAGCCCCAGGACCGCCTAACGCCTAAAGGTTTCAAGTCCCAGGGCAGGGTTTTGCAGGGGATCGCCGCTAGGAGATTGTTAGACGAAGAAGCCACCATCTATTTACATTGTACAGCGCTGTGATCTATGGCAGCGCCGTACTGGGGACAGCCGTGTCACTTGGCTGTCCCCTGGAGAGGCTCACAGAGTGATCAGCCATCGCTGTCATTGACTGTCGGCAGAGGGAGGGGATAAAACTTCAATAAATAAAAATAGTGAATTTTAATAACTAAAAAAATATTTAAAAAAGCAAACCCTGCAGCAGCGATCAGAGCCCACCAACAGAAACGTGTGTGCTAACTTGTGGCTCTGCAGTGAGATATTAAATGGGCAAAAGCAATGTGTCACTTTTATCTATCATAGCATGTTTTATAAAAAAAATAAAAAAATAAAAATATATATATATATATATATATATATATATATATATATATATATATATATATACACACTTGCTGGACGCCCGGCGTTGCCCGGGTATGTATTTGGCCGGTGTTGGCTCCACCCACTTTTCCTAACCCTAACACACAATTACTTAATTACTTAATTACTTAACGACCAAGTTTGTGAGCTTTGTGGTCTTTGGCATCAATAATTTGCATTGAAATAAAATAAATCTGATTGGCTGTGGCTCCATCCATTTTCTGAATTTGAACCCAAATCACCCAATGGCCAAGTGTACCAGGTACAGGTGATTAACAGTGCAAGAGGCTTGTGCCATTAACAGTGCAAGAATGGCATCAATTACATATTCCCCTTGAAATTTATAGGTGAATTTTGATTAGCATTTCTATGCTCCACCCACTTTTCTGAATATTAATCCCAGTCACCCAGTGACCAACTGTGCAAAGTTTGAGAGCCCTATTATTAACAGTGTAACAATTGCTGCAGTTTACATTTTCTCAGTGAAATGTGTATTTATCTCTGCCCACTAATGACCCGGTATTGCCCGATTATGTATTTGGCTGGTGTTGGCTGCACCCACTTTTCCTAACCCTAAAACACAATTAATCAATTACTCAATGACCAAGATTGTGAGCTTTGCAGTCTTTGGTATCAAGAACCTTTGGTATCAAGAACCGACATTAAAATGAAACAAATCAGATTGACTGTTTGTGGCTCCACCCCCTTTTATACATGTAAACCCCAGTCACCCAATGATCAATTGTTCCAGGTTTGAGGCTTGTGCCATTAACAGTGCAAGAATAGCAGCAATGAAATATTCCCCTGAAAAATCAATAGGTTTTTGATTGGCTTTTGTAGACTCCACCCACTTTTTCTGAATATTACTCCCAGTCACCCAGTAACCAACTGCGCAAAGTTTGAGAACCCTAACATTAACAGTGTAAGAATGGCTGCTGTTAACATTCTCCCAGTAAAATTTGTATTTGTCTCTGCCCACTTATAACCCCGCATTGTCCACTTATGTATTTGGCTGGTGTTGGTGGGCACCACTTTCCTAACCCTAACACACAATTAATCAATTACTCAATTACCAAGTCTGTGAGCTTTGCAGTGTCTGGCATCAATAATTTGCACTGGAATGAAACAAATCTAATTGGCTGTTTGTGGCTCCACCCCCTTTCTGAAATTGAACCCCAGTCACCCAATGATCAACTGTACCAGGTTTGAAACTTGTGTCATTAACAATGCAAGAATGGCAGCAATGTAAATATTCCCCTTGAAAATCAATAGGTGAATTATGATCAGGGGAGGACTGGGACCTTTTGGTCTGGGGGGGAAACAAATCGTAGAGGCCCTTTCAGGTCTCAGCAGCCCCATATATTCCCCATGTAAAGGCAGTCTGCCTTTTAACTATAGGCCACACTACCACTACCACTACCAGAAAGCTTTTTTGCCCCCATACACCAGAATTTCATAGCCATACTTCTAAATTAAATATTTAAGTAGCCATTTGAGGTAAGAAAAAAATAAGCCAGGTCAGGTGTTTCCATTCTACAAAAAATTAGTAGCCATGTTCATCCAGATACAGCAGCTAGGTAGCCACAGGCCACAAGATAAAAGATTAAAAGTAGCCATATGCCCCTGGATATCCCAGTTTGCAGTATTAAGGCCCATACACACGTCGGATTTCTGCGGACGGGTCGTTTGAACGTTCCGTCGTTCGCCCGCTAAAACGGGCGTGTGTACAGACTGTCGTTCGCTTGATAAGAGTGAGTTTGAGCGATCCGCCCGGCTGATCGCTCAAACTCACTCTTATCAAGTGAACGATAGTCTGTACACACGCCCGATTTAGCGGGCGAACGACGGAACGTTCAAACGACCCGTCGTTCGCGGAAATCCGACGTGTGTATGGGCCTGTAGGTGTCCTGTGGTTGCCCCAGATTATTAGGAAGCCTTGAATGATTGATTGCTCTTACCCAGATAGTACTATGTAGCTATTAGTGTCCTGGCCTATACATTTTTATTGGGTAGCTAGATATGTTTGCAAATCCTACCTCTTGTCTGCCTACACTAACCTTTCCTCTGGCCTCTGCCTAAGGCCTGGTTCACACTGCAAATCACAATCAATTGCACTTTTTCAAGCATTTCTTTTGCAGCATTCTTTCATGTACAATCCCTCATAAAATACTGCATGCTGTACAATTTTTTCTCACCCCCCCCCCCCCCCTGAAAGAAAATAACAAAAACAATCGAATTGTATAGAAAATCTGCTGTTTATGAAGGCAATCGATAAGGAACAGTTCTTTAGTCAATTGCTAAATAGGATAAAATTGATCCACAAGTTGGATTTTATGATCAATTTTGAAGAAAGAATTGTTCAGTAAATGTGAACAATCGATAATTGCTTTCCAGTTAGTTACGATTGTTTAAATTGCATTGAAAGATCGCATTTAGTGAAAAATTGTATCATTAATGGCCACCTTAACACTAACTCCCACCCCTCTCCTCTACCTAACACTAATCCCTGCCCCTTTCCTCTGCCTAACACTAACCCCCAACCCACTCCTCTTAATAAATATACCCATTAACTGTATAATTTTCTCATCAGATGCGATCCTTTGATTCAATTTATGACAAACGAAAGTAATCAGAAGGTAATTATTGATCGTTCCCATAAACAGGTCTACTAGGGGCTTTTTGTCTCTTCCAATTCGATCATAAAATCCAACATTTGGATTGATTACATTTTCTGATCCAATCGACCATAGAATCATTTTACATTGATTTTTGCCACACAGAACACAGTTTTCTGTAATATTCAAACAAAAAAACGCATCGAAAGATCACATCTGATGAAAAAATTGTACGATTTATGGGCACCTTTACACTAACTTTCCCTCTCCTCTGCCTAACACTAACCTCCCCTCTCCCTAACAGTGGCCACTAACTATCCAATCTGGCAAACAATCAATATTTTACAATAGCCGCTATGATTGATCAGAAATTATCGATCCTGCACACTAATGAAAAAAGAAAGTGTACTGGCCAATCAAAATCAGATTAGTTGGGATTGATCTGTTTTCCCATCAAAATCTGATCGGCCTGAACTGTTATGTTTATTAGTGTGCACAATCGATCATTTCCAATCAATTATAGTGATTATATATTATAAAACTCCCTGACACATAAAATTGCACAGCATGTACTATCCTCAAACTGCCAGCAGGTGCAGGCAGTCTATGGTAGGCAACGTGTACATAAAGATGTGCACTAAAAGCACAATGTGAATAAGAGTGTGGGCCCTTCCTTTAGCTACGTACACACATGCGAGAATTGTCTCCCACCAGGGATCGGGAAACGATCAATGCTGTACAGACACATCCCTACTCTTGAGGTTGAGGCTAGCAATGTGTTCTGTGCAATGTGTTCATTTGCTATGGAGGGGGTGCAGAAGGACAACGATCATAGATGATGGAGCAGCTTCAATTGGTCGCCAGGGTGACAATAGCATTGTGATCGGTAATGCTCAGGCATTGGGGTTGGTTAAAGATCCATCCAAGGGCTATTAAAGATTCAACAAGACGTAACCTTAAAGGGAAGGTCCGAGGAACAAAAAAAAACAAAAAAAAAACCCCACTTACCTGGGGCTTCCTCCAGCCCGTTAGCCGACCTGCGCCCTCGTCACAGCTCTGTTGGCTCCTGGTCCCCTCCAGTGCAGATGCTGACCTCGACAGGTCGGCATCTTGTTGCGCTCCAGCGTGCGACTCACTGGTCGAGCTGACGTCATCCAGGCTAATCTGCGCAGGCGTAGAACTACTGCGCCTGCGCAGTACAGTCTGGATGTCGTCAGTGCGACTCTGAGAGCCGCTTGCACAGGTGCAGTGGACATCTTGCGCCAATGGGGACCCCGGGCCACCAGCGGGGAGCGGAGCTGCGGCGAGGGCACAAGACGACTAGCAGGGGCTGGAGGAAGCCTCAGGTAAGTAGATTTTTTTTATTTTTAATGTTTTCGGGTGTGTCCTTTAACAACTCACTATGCCTGAGCAAAATATCCATCGTCGGCTGCTGTACACCCGTAACAATCGTTGGCCTATACAGTCGGTCTCTGCTGTTGCAGCTGATGGTTACCGCATGTGTGTAAGTAACTTTACTGTGTTTCAGACGCAAAGTTCAGCAGCCCTAGCGTGTGTATATATAGTGCGTGTTTTTGTAATGGGTGCGTGTGTATGTAGTGTGCAAGTGGTGTGGGTGATTGTAGTGTCTGTGTAGAGTGCATGTATACCTTACAAGCTGCCTGCCTCTGGTTTTCAAAGAAGATCCTTGCTGTATCTGGAAACCTGGTTGCAGGTTACATAGGTTGTCATTTTACTAACTTCTGCCAGCTGCTAAGAAGCAGCTAGCAAATCGCCATCAGCCTCTTCTCACTTCATAGCTTTAAGCCCCATCTACACGAAGGGACATTGCAGCGATCCGGCGGCTCGATTAGCCGCCGGATCGCCTCTTCCGTGTGCCCGCCGCGTCCCCGCTCGCCGCGCGTGCGCCGCATACGATTCCCCACTCGTGCCCGCTCGTCCCCGCCGGCGCCGCTTATCTCGCACACGATTCCCTGCCATTGTCCCCTCGCGGGGATCGAGCAGGGAATCGGCGGTGCGGAGATCCGTCCTGACGGATCTTATCAATCGAGCCGCATCAGCGGCTCGATTGATAAGGAGCATCGCGGCCGCATCTACGCGTGTAGATGCGGCTTTACTTCAGTAGCCGTCTCTATTCCCACTGTATCAGAGGGGGAGGGGGAGACAGGTCTGGCCAGGATAAGCTCACTTCACTTAACTGCACTTCAGGTCAGGGAGAGCAAGAGACAGTAGCTGAGCTGCGTGTGCAGCAAAGAGATCACTATCAGCCAGTCCGTGCAGAGCTGTCACATTTGTAGAGTTGCATTATGCGGGGTGATAAATTAGCACAAATAAACTCACAGTACACTGGGCTGAGAATTCACAGCAACTCAGCAAGCCAGGAAGCAACAAAGTAAGTGACAAGTACAAAACCAACATTTATAAAAACCTCCTCTGGCCGGATTTCTACTTTTTGGTGCCCTAGGCCAACTTTTAACACCCCCCCCCCCCCCCCCCCCCCCCACACACACACACACACACACACACACACAATATATTATGCTACTGCCTCCCATGCCTGCTGCCAGGACGCCCATATGCATTGATTTTCCTGGGAGATTTGAACAAAGTTATCTAATCTGCAGGGTATTAATTTCTAAAATGATTCCTTTTAGAATCCATAGTAAAATTTTGATCAAATCAGATGAAAGATTTAGATTAATTGGCCTGGTGTTGCAGTTGATCCACGGCCAAAAGCCTTGCACTGCACAGTGTAATGCTGCAGTTCAATCTTTTTTCAATTGATGTTCTGCTGGAATATATTGAAAATCTTTGTATTGTGTGTGGTAGGAATCAATTCCACTCTGATTCGATTTTGATCAGAGTAAAATCGTTTATTTCGCCACATTGCAGGCTCATGTCAGGGCGGCGTGAATTCTCGCTTCCTCCTGTGTCTGGCAGCTTTTTGAATAGTGATGTTAGTACATGCGGCAGTGTCATGTAGTACAGGTGCTCCAGCAGCAATAAAGAAATATGCTGGACACAGGAGGAGGCGAGGAGTCGCACTGGTGAGACAGGTGTGCTGCTTACACACACTTACCACGGGCTTGGGGGCAGAGGACACATGCACTTGGAGGGAAGACTGGCTAGGGGCAGCACGGTGGTGTAGTGGTTAGCGCTCTCTCCGTGCAGCGCTGGGTCCCCAGGTTCAAATCCTAGCCAGGTCAACATCTGCGAGGAGTTTGTATGTTCTCCCCGTGTCTATGCGGGTTTCCTCCGGGCACTCCGGTTTCCTCCCACATACATACAAATAGGTTAATTGGCTTCCCCCTTAAAATTGGCCCTAGACTACAATACATACGCTACACAATACATACATAGACATATGATTATGGTGGGGACTAGATTGTGAGCTCCTCTGAGGGACAGTTAAGTGACAAGATAATATATACTCTGTACAGCGCTGCGTAAGATGTTGGCGCTATATAAATAGTAAATCATAATAATAGGGGGTCCGTTGGTCTTTGACGATACCACTGCGCACCCAATCAAGCTCTGTGGACACACATTTTTACACCTTGGAGGATTGGTGGTTTTAGCAAGAAATCAATGGAAACATTCAATGGAGTGACCATGCTGTGGCATCAATCTCAGCCAGATTCGATCACTATGATCGAATCGGCTGGACATTGATGCCAAAAATCAAATAATGTGTATGGGCACCCTCAATCATATAGGCTGTCAGCTGACAGACAGAGCATTCAGCAGGCAGCAGCCCCCATCCCCAGCAAGGCAGCTTATCTAAATTGCATCTGAGTGCAGACAGGCGTTGTTTGTTTGTCCTCCCAGGTCCCTCGGTCCTCATTACACTCACCACAGCTGGGATGTCTGTGCTAAAACTCCAAATGGTGGAAGGAGTCGGATCCGAGGGAAGGAATAAAGTTTACACATGTCTCCCGGCAGTTCCTGCAGTGGAAGAACTTACTTGTGAGATGCACCCGGGAGACAGAGGCGGGGCGGCAGAGCTTGGGACAGCAAGGAACACAGAGAGCCGTGCCCTGCAAGATATCTCTGTGCTGCTGCTTTCATCCTCCATCAACCCCTGCGATGCGGAATAGAGATCGGATTCGGCGAGCGCACACTATGGAGGACAGTCAGCTGAGCTGCAGCCAGGCAAGTAGGCAACATGTGTAAGTTGCCTGACCTGTTGCTGTGTGTTAGCTCGCTGGCTGCCTCCAAGCTCTGGGCATGATCTCTGCCTGGCCCCTGTGCCCCGCCGGGATATTTTAACCCCCACCAGTTGCCCCCACATGTCGGGTCACATGCCAGACTCGCCCGCGGCTATCTGCAAACTTCAAACAGCGTAGCTGCGGGCGGACTGGGTCTGTCTGCTGTCACAGCAGATGCAGAGTATGTTCCATGGTGGAGGATGAGAGCGCACACTACAGCTGGCGGGCAGGGGGCATTAATGATAGCGCGGTCGGGCGCTTTGATCTGCTTGTGTTTCATCACACTTTATAGCCACTCTGCCGCCCTAAACAACACTAATTTTCTGGCGCCCTAGGCCATAGCCTAGGTTGGCCTTGCCAGAAATCCGGCCCTGCCTGGACCCGACCTCCTCTCCTCCTGTCTCCTGCACAGCTTAGCTAGGTGGCGTCTCCCTCTCCCAGCCAGGACTATAATCTCTCCGGCGACTCCTCCTCCAGCCAGCCCAGCAGAAGGCTCATGCTTACACCCTGACAGGCACAATCAGCCACACACACAGGTTGCCTCAGCAGATGAGTGAGCTGAGCTGCAATGGCTCCAGGCGAGGGGCGGAGTCAAGTCCCAACCAAATACCGTGCAAAGCACGCCCCAGGGCACGCCACAGCCACCTCAGCCCCTGATTGGGTTAGAAGGAGGAAGGAGGCAGACCGAGCGTGTGCATCTTAATTCATCATCCTCCAGCCCGAAAAGTAAGTCTGCCTGCTACAGGGGGCGGGCTGAGTAGGGGGCTGGCTTTGAAGTGAGCGGCTGAGGCAGACTAATCGTGCGAGGCTGCAGCTCTCTCTCGTCACTTACTGCATGTCCCGCACACCGGCCCTAATTACTTAGGATTCGAGCGGCCCGGGGGGCAATTGCCTCCCGTCCCCCCGGGCCAGTCCGCCCCTGATTATGATTGGCTTTTGTAGGCTCCTCCCACCTTTCTGAATATTAATTCCAGTCACCCAGTGACCAACTGTGCAAAGTTCGAGAACCCTACCATTAACAGCGTAACAATTGCTGCAGTTTACATTTTCTCAGTGAAATGTGTATTTTACTCCACCCACTGATGTCCTGACATTGCTTGGGTATGTATTTGGCTGGTGTTGGCTCTGCCACTTTTTCTAACCCTAACACACAATTACTCAATGACCAAGTTTGTGAGATTTTTGGTCTTTGGCATCAATAATTTGCACTGAGATCAAAAAAATCTGATTGGCTGTTTGTGGCTCCACTCCCTTTCTAAAATTGAGCCCCAGTCACCCAATGATCAACTATACCAGGTTTGAGCCTTGTGCCATTAACAGTGCAAGAATAGCAGCAATATAAATATTTCCCATGAAAATCAATAGGTGAATTTTCATTGGCATTTATAGGCTCCACCCACTTTTCAGAATATTATTCCTAGTCACCCAATGACCAACTGTGCAAAGTTTGAGAACCCTACCCTTAAAGCAGACGCAAACCAACCATTTTTTTTAATTAAAAATATTTAGTTGCACCACTCTGACACATACAAAGATAAATAAACACTCCTTCAAACCTATGATCATTTCAGTGCATGCTTTTTACCCTTCTCTTTTCATAACTAGGGTTATACAGGTGGCAGCCACTAGCAATTCCTCCATTGCCGGACACCATCTACTCCACCAGTTTGCTGAAAAAATCCCGGCAATTTGAAAGGAAGGGAGGGGTTCCTCCAATAATTGTAAAATATTTTATATTTGTCATCATGCAGCTGAAAAAAGGCTGCTATTTATTATTATAATTTAGAAAATAGATTTTATTTCTGAAATCTTGCATTTTTGGTACACTTTAACAGTGCAAGAATGGCTGCAGTTTACATTTTCCAGTGAAAATTTTATTTGTCTCCGCCCCCTTTTTGGTTATGGGAATAAAAAGTGCCCTATACTTTATTCCAGGTAATGTACTATGTGTGTGCCAAATTTCATTCAAATCCGTTCAGCTGTTTTTGCGTGATCGCGTAACAAACATCCAAACATCCAAACATCCGAACTTTCCCATTTATAATACTAGCTGGACGCCCGCCGTTGCCTGGGTATGTATTTGGCCGGTGTTGGCTCCATCCACTTTTCCTGTCCCTAACACACAATTACTCAATTACTTAATGACCAAGTTTGTGAGCTTTGCAGTCTTTGGCATCAATAATTTGTAATAAAATAAAATAAATCTGATTGGAATTGGCTCCACCCCTTTTTCTGAATTTGAACCCCAATAACCTAATGGACAACTGTACCAGGTAGAGGTGATTAACAGTGCAAGAGGCTTGTGCTATTAACAGTGCAAGAATGGCAGCAATTAAATATTCCCCTTGAAAATCAATAGGTGAATTTTGATTGGCTTTTATAGGCTTCACCCACTTTTCTGAATATTAATCCCAGTCACCCAGTGACCAACTGTTCAAAGTTTGAGAACCCTACCATTAACAGTGTAAGAATGGCTGCAGCTTACATTTTCTCAGTGATATGTGTATTTGTCTCCGCCCACTGATGACCCCAATATTGCCCGATTATGTATTTGGCTGTTGGCTGCCCCCACTTTTCCTAACCCTAACACACAATTAATCTATTACTCAATGACCAACTTTGTGAGCTTTGCTGTTAACAGTGTAAGAATTGCTGCAGTTTAGATTTTCCCAATGAAATTTGTATTTGTCTCCACCTACTGATTCCCTGACATTGTTCAGGAATGTATTTGGCTGGTGTTGGCTTCGCCTACTTTTTCTAACCCTAACACACAGTTACTCGATGACCAAGTTTGTGAACTTTGCGGTCTTTGGCTTCAATAATTTGCATTGAGATTAAACAAATCTGATTGGCTGATTGTGGCACCACCCATTTGTTTGAATATGAAACCCAATCACACAATGACCAACTGTACCAGGTTTAACCACTTGCCGACTGCCCACCGCCAATGGCGGCGGCAAAATGGATGCCGAAAGGACCACAATACGCCCATCGGCATTGCGTCCTTTTGGCAAGCCCGGGGAGCGATCACGTCATTGATGACGCGCGTTTCCCCCGGCAGCTGGCCCCGCCCACCCACGACGACAACCCGCCGGCCGATCGGAAGCACCGGCAGGTTGTTAACCCCACGATCGCCGCATACAAAGTGTATAATACACTTTGTAATGTATACAAAGTGTATTATACAGGCTGCCTCCTGCCCTGGTGGTCCCAGTGTCCGAGGGACCACCAGGGCAGGCTGCAGCCACCCTAGTCTGCACCAAACACACTGATCCTACCCCCCCTTCCCTCTGATCACCCACAGCACTCCTCAGACCCCCCCCCCCCTGTCCACCCCTCAGACCTCCGTTTACACTCAATCACTACCCTAACCACCCATCAATCACTCCCTGTCACTATCTGTCAATGCTATTTTTTTTAGTTTAGGTCCTAACTGCCCCCTGGGGGCTCCTGATCACCCCCACCTCTCAGATTCTCCCCAGACCCCCCCCCCCCCAGTGTACTGTATGCATCTATCCCCCTGTAATAACCCACTGATCACCTGTCAATCACCTGTCAATCGCCTGTCAATCACCCATCAATCACCCCCTGTCACTGCCACCCATCAATCAGCCCCTAACCTGCCCCTTGCGGCCAATCTGATCACCCACCCACACCATCAGATCGCCCGCAGACCCGACGTCAGATCACCTCCCAAGTGCATTGTTTACATCTGTTCTCTCCTCTAAACACCCACTAATTACCCATCAATCACCCCCTGTCACTGCTACCCATCAGATCAGACCCCTATCTGCCCCTAGGGCACATAATCAGCCGCCCACACCCTCAGAACGCCCTCAGACCCCAGCCCTGATCACCTTGCCAGTGCATTGCTTGCATCTATTCCCCCCTCTAATCACACCTTGAGACACCCATCAATCACCTCCTGTCACCTCCTGTCACCCCCTAGCACACCTACCCATCAGATCAGGCCCTAATTTTCCCTGTGTGGGCTCCTGATCACTCAGCCAAACCCTCAGATCCCCCTCAGATCCCCTTTCGATCACCTCCCCAGTGCATTGATTGAATCTATTTTCCCCTCTTATCACCCCCTGAGACACCCATCAATCACCTCCTGTCAACCCCCTAGCACTCCTATCCATCAGATCAGGCCCAATACAACCTGTCATGTAAGAGGCCACCCTGCTTATGACCGGTTCCACAAAATTCCCCCTCATAGACCACCTGTCATCAAAATTTGCAGATGCTTATACCCCTGAACAGTCATTTTGAGGCATTTGGTTTCCAGACTACTCCTCACGGTTTTGGGCCCGTAAAATGCCCGGGCAGTATAGGAACCCCATAAAATGCATAAAATGAAGCCAGCGCTCACCAACATGGGCTGCATCTGAATGACTTATTACCTCATGTGCGCCACAGCAATTAACCATTCAATTGTAGTGCAGGGTCAGGGATGCGCAGCTTTTTACCTATATTTATTTCCATAATTTTGTAACTACCAGGATAGCAGCTCTCATTGTGCCTTCCTGTTTTGCATGGTAAGTATTTAGTTATGTATGTGTCTTGCATCTGTTTGATTGCTGAGTGTGTTTTGAGCTATTTAAGTGGAGCACATGAGGTGATAAGTCATTCAGTTGCAGCCCATGTTGGTGAGCGCTGGCTTCATTTTATGCTGTCTGTATTGAATGTAAGTTACACATTTTTGCCTAGCAGCTACCAGGGTAAAGATATATGCTTTTAACTTAGGTTAGATAGTGTAGGACATCTGCTCCGGAGAATTACCTCAACGTGGTGCAGATGTCTAGTATATTGTAATTTTGCATGCAAAACTATGATGGAAGCTAAACTTTCTCCATAAGCCAGTATTGCATTGTTTGGATGCAGGGCGTGCATTTTCAGTCCAGGAGGGGCGGTGTACGCCACAGCAATTAACCATTCAATTGTAGTGCTGGTTCAGGGATGCACAGCTTTTTACCTATATTTATTAGTATAGGAACCCCACAAGTGACCCCATTTTAGAAAAAAAGACACCCCAAGGTATTCCGGGTGCAAAAAAAGTGTCACACATGTGGTATCGCCGTACTCAGGAGAGGTAGTATAATGTGTTTTGGGGTGTATTTTTACACATGCCCATTCTAGGTGGGAGAAATATCTCTGTAAATTACAATTTTTTGATTTTTTTTTTTTACACACAATTGTCCATTTACAGAGATATTTCTCCCACCCAGCATGGGTATGTGTAAAAGTACACCCCAAAACACATTATACTACTTCTCCTGAGTACGGCGATACCACATGTGTGACACTTTTTTGCAGCCTAGGTGTGTTATTTTTTGTCACAAGTTAGCGGAAATTGATTTTTTTTTCACAAAGTGTCATTTTCCACTAACTTGTGACAAAAAAATAAAATCTTCTATGAACTCACCATACTACTAACGGAATACCTTGGGGTGTCTTCTTTCTAAAATGGGGTCACTTGTGGGATTCCAATACTGCCCTGGCATTTTAGGGGCCCTAAAGCGTGAGGAGTAGTCTGGAAACCAAATGCCTCAAAATGAGACGTAAATAGGAATTTGGGCCCCTTAGCGCACCTAGGATGAAAAGAAAGTGCCACACATGTGGTATCTCCATACTCAGGAGAAGTAGTATAATGTGTTTTGTGGTGTATTTTTACACATACCCATGCTGGCTGGGAGAAATATCTCTGTAAATAGACAATTGTGTGTAAAAAAAAGAAAAAAAAAATGTCATTTACAGAGATATTTCTCCCAGCCAGCATGGGTATGTGTAAAAATACACCACAAAACACATTATACTACTTCTCCTGAGTATGGAGATACCACATGTGTGGCTTGTTTTGCACCCTAACTGCGCTAAGGGGCCCAAAGTCCAATGAGTACCTTTAGGATTTCACAGGTCATTTTGAGAAATTTGGTTTCAAGACTACTCCTCACGGTTTAGAGCCCCTAAAATGCCAGGGCAGTATAGGAACCCCACAAGTGACCCCATTTTAGAAAGAAGACACCCCAAGGTATTCCGTTAGGGGTATGGTGAGTTCATAGAAGATTTTATTTTTTGTCACAAGTTAGCGGAAATTGATTTTTATTGTTTTTTTTCACAAAGTTTCAATTTCCGCTAACTTGTGACAAAAAAAAATCTTCTATGAACTCACCATACTCCTAACAGAATACCTTGTGGTGTTGTCTTTCTAACATGGGGTCACTTGTGGGGTTCCTAAACTGCCCTGGCATTTTAGTAGCCCTAAACCGTGAGGCGTAGTCTTGAAACCAAATGTCTCAAAACGATGTGTGAAATCCTAAAGGTACTCATTGGACTTTGGACCCCTTAGCGCAGTTATGGTGCAAAAAAGTGCCACACATGTGGTATCGCTGTACTCAGGAGAAGTAGTAAAATGTGTTTTGGGGTGTATTTTTACACATACCCATGCTGGGTGGGAGAAATCTCTCTGTAAATTGACAATTGTGTGTAAAAACATGGCAATACCACATGTGTGGCACTTTTATCTATAAAAGAAATGGAGCGCACAATAGTGCATTACCTGTGTTGGTTTTTATTGCAAAATTTAATGTTATACTCACAAGAATACAAGTTTAAAAGCGCTTCTCAGCGGTAAAGCCAACCGCTTATTTTCCCAGGCAGGGCGGCAGCAGCGCACTGTGGCCAGCAGTGCGGGACCCGGTGGTTGGGGAAAGCCGTCTCGCTGTCGGGATAGGCGTGGCTGAGGCTCAATAGGCGTGCAGCGTCATTACGCGTTTCGGCGCTCTGCGCCTTCGTCAGATGACGCTTGCACGCAAAGCGGAGGGTTTTAAATCCACCTCCGGTGGTTGTCATGGTAACGAGGAAGCCATGACGTGGTTGCAATAAAATAACTTTATTTAGCACAAACTGGGGCGGGCGGAAGTCTTTGTATCTAGACCTAGGATGGGGAGGAACCTTTGTCCTCAACGGTGCTGGCTCACAGTGCACTACGCGCACCTATGTGAACAATCTACTAGTACAATTTTACAATGTCAGGATTAATACAAGACAAAGTAACCCCCTAAGGGGCTGCTAAGAGCGCAATTTCATGCAACAACTTAAAAACAGTACTAGAATAGTAAAAATTCATAATTCTTAGTGCTACAGTGCACCAATCCTAAAGTAGATATGCAAAAAGTAGAATTCAAAATCATCATCTAAAAATATATGTGCATATATGTAAATATAAAATTCTAATATAATAAAACAACCTCATTAGGCTAGACCTGAGGAAATATATAAATAATTAAAAATATATAAAAAAATATATATATATATATATATATATATATATATATATATATATATATAAAAATAATAAACATAAAAACTGAGAGATGGATCCATCATACGATGTTGTGGGCCTACAAATTGCATTGGCATAAACCACTCTATGCAACAAGCAATATGTCAGCTACGGATAAAATCCAATGGTGATGTGGTCACTATATGGGGTTTTTGAGACTGGGGTTAAATGAGGGCTACAATATGTCAGCTACGGATAAGATCCAATGGTGATGTGGTCACTATATGGGGTTTTTGAGACTGGGGTTAAATGAGGGCTAACTTTTATGCAGCCTAACTGCGCTAAGGGGTCCAAAGTTCAATGAGCACCTATAGGCTTTACAGGGGTGCTTACAATTTAGCACCCCCCAAAATGCCAGGACAGTAAACACCCTCCACAAAAGACCCCATTTTGGAAAGTAAACACTTCAAGGTATTCAGAGAGGGGCATGGTGAGTCCGCGGCAGATTTCATTTTTTTTCGTCGCAAGTTAGCAGAAATGGAAACCTTTTTTTTTTTGTTATTTTAGTCTCAAAGTGTCATTTTCCGCTAACTTGTGACAGAAAATAAAATCTTCTATGAACTCACCATGCCTCTCAGTGAATACTTTGGGACGTCTTCTTTCCAAAATGGTGTCATTTGGGGGGTATTTATACTATCCTGGAATTTTAGCACCTAATGAGACCTGACAGGTGCTCAGAAAAGTTGGAGATGCTTCAAAATGGAAAAATTCACTTTTTGCACCATAGTTTGTAAACGCTATAACTTTTACCCAAACCAATAAATATACACTAAATGTTTTTTTTTTGTATCAAAGACATGTAGCACAATAAATTTGGACAAAAATGTATACAGAAATATTACTTTATTTGACAAATTTTATCACAGAGAGTTAAAAAAATCATTTTTTTGACAAAATTCAAGTCTTTTTTATGAATATAATAAAAACTAAAAATAGCAGCGGATATCAAATAGCACCAAAAGAAAGCTGTATTAGTGACAAGTAAAGGAGGGAAAATTCATTTAGATAGTAGGTTGTATAACCAAGCAATAAACCGTTAAATATGCAGTGGTCTGAATGGAAAAAAAAGGCTCTGGTCCTTAAGGGGTAGAAAGACTGTGGTCCTCAAGTGGTTAAGACTTGTGCCATTAACAGTGCATAAATGGTAACAATTACATATTCCCCTTGAAAATCAATAGGTCTATTTTGATTGGCTTTTGTAGGCTCCACCCACTTTTATGAATATTAATCCCAGTCACCCAGTGACCAAATGTGCAAAATTTGAGAACCCTACCATTAAAAGTGTAAGAATTGCTGTAGTTTACATTTTCTCAGTGAAATTTGCATTTGTCTCCGCCTACTGAAAACCTGGCATTGCCCGATTATGTATTTGGCAGGTGTTGGCTGCGCCCACTTTTCCTAACCCTAACATACAATTAATCAATTACTCAATGACCAACTTTGTGAGCTTTGCGGTCTATTGGCATCAAGAATCTGCATTGAAATAAAACAAATCATATTGGCTGTGTGTGGCTCCACCCCATTTTATAAATGGAAACCCCAATCAATCAATGATGGTTTGAGACTTGTGCCATTAACAGTGAAAGAAGGGCAGCAATGAAATATTCCCCTGAAAAATCAATAGGTAATTTTTGATTAGCTTTTGTAGGCTCCACCCACCTTTCTGAATATTAATCCCAGTCACCTAGTGACCAACTGTGCGGATTTAAAGACATTTGGCACACACATAGTACATTACATGGAATAAACTATAGGATACTTTTTATTCCCATAACCAAAAAGGGGGCGGAGACAAATACAAATTTCACTGGGAAAATGTAAACTGCAGCCATTATTACACTGTTAATAGTAGGGTTCTCAAACTTTACACAGTTGGTTACTGAGTGACTGGGATTAATATTCAGAAAAGTGGGTGGAGTCCATAAAAGCCAATCAAAATTAACCTATTGATTTTTAAGGGGAATATTTACATTGCTGACATTCTTGCACTGTTAATGGCACAAGCCTCAAACCTGGTAAAGTTGATCATTGGGTAGGGTTCAATTTCAGAGAGGGTGTGGAGCCACAAACAGCCAATTAGATTTATTTCATTTCAATGCAAATTATTGATGCCAAACACCACAAAGCTCACAAACTTGGTAATTGAGTTATTGATTAATTGTGCGTTAGGGTTAGAAAAGTGGGCACAGCCAACACCAGCCGAATACATAAGCGGGCAACGCCGGGTCATAAGTGGGCAGAGACAAATATAAATTTCACTGGGAAAATGTGAACTGCAGCCATTCTTACACTGTTAATGGTAGGGTTCTCAAACTTTGCACAGTTAGTCACTGGGTGACTGGGAGTAATATTTAGAAAAGTGGGTGGAGCCTACAAAAGCAAATCAAAAATTACCTTTTGATTTTTCAGGGGAATATTTCATTGCTGCCATTCTTGCACTGTTAATGGCACAAGCCTCAAACCTGGTACAGTTGATCATTGCGTGACTGGAGTTTACATTTATTAAACAGGGTGGAGCCACACGCAGCCAATAAGATTTGTTTCATTTTAATGCATGTTATTGGTGCCAAAGACCACAAAGCTCACAAACTTGGTCATTGAGTAATTGATTAATTGTGTGTTAGGGTTACAAAAAGTGGGCGCAGCCAGCACCTGCAAAATACATAATCGGACAATGCCGGATCATCAGTAGGCGGAGACAAATGCCAATTTCACTGAGAAAATTTAAACTGCAGCAATTCTTACACTTTTAAGGGTAGGGTTCTCAAACTTTGCACAATTGGTTACTGGGGGACTGGGATTAATATTCAGAATAGTGGGTGGAGCCTATAAAAGCAAATCAAAATCTACCTATTGATTTTCAAGGGGAATATTTAATTGCTGCCATTCTTGCACTGTTAATCACTTGTACCTGATACAGTTGGCCATTGGGTGATTGGGGTTCAAATTCAGAAAAGGGTTGGAGCCACATCCAAGCAGATTAATTTTATTTCATTGCAAATTATTGAAGCCAAAGACCGCAAAGTTTACATACTTGGTCATTAAGTCATTGTGTGTTAGGGTTAGGAAAAGTGGGCAGAGCCAACACTAGCCAAATATATACCTGGGCAATGCTGGGCGTCCAGCTAGTATAATAAATGGGAAAGTTGGGATGTTTGGATGTATGGATATTTGTTACTCGATCACGCAAAAATGGCTGAACAGATTTGAATGAAATTTGGCACACACATTGTACATTACCTGGAATAAAGTATAGGATATATTTTATTTCCATAACCAAAAAGGGGGCGGAGACAAATACAAATTTCACTGGGAAAATGTAAACTGCAGCCATTCTTACACTGTTAACTGTAGGGTTCTCAAACTTTGCACAGTTAATTACTGAGTGACTGGGATAATATTTAGAAAAGTGGGTGGAGTCTATAAAAGCCAATCAAAAATAACCTATTGATTTTTCAGGGGAATATTTCATTGCTGTCATTCTTGCACTGTTAATGTTACAAGCCTCAAACCTGGTACAGTTGGTCATTGGGTGACTGGGGTTCAAATTTGGACAAAGGGGTGTAGCCAAAAACAGCCAATCTTATTTGTTTCATTTTAACACAGGTTATTGATGCCAAAAACGCAAAGCTCACAAACTTGGTCATTGTAACGATTGGTGTCAGCAAAACAGATTTTCTGATTATTGGTGATCTAAAGTATCATCAATAATACAGATGCTATACCTGATTATGTGGTGATCTGCAGAATCACCAATAATGCTAGTATAGCCAGACACAGGACAACCAATGTTAGATAGTTTTTGGTGCAACAGTAATGAGGAAGAGGAGATCTCCAGAGGAGCGGGTGACTCAGACAGTACTGCAGCCAATGATCACCTGAGGAGCAGGTGATTAAGACTATACTGCAGCCAGTGGACACCTGAGGAGCAGGGACCACTGACTGTGCTGCAAAGGATGATCACCTGAGGAGCAGGTGATTAAGACTATACTGCAGCTGAGCTTCACCTAAGGAGTAGGTGAAAGCTACTACAGATTCCTCACCAGTGGCTACGCCCAATGGTGAGGACGGGAAGGTCAGACGAGCAGAGTAGGCAACGTATGGACAGATAAAGTACAAAGACAGAAGGCTGATTCAGTGTTACGTTCAGGCAGAGTCGGCAACAATGATCAGATAGGCAGAGGTACCGAATCAGCAAGTAGGGGAGTGGTCAAGGAAGCAGAAGGTCATAACAGATAATACAATGCAATTAGTACTTTAAGCTATCAACAGAATCTGGCTAAGTGTGGATCCCAGCTCCAGTTGGTTCTATCACACTTTGGGATCTGACTAGGGTCTGAGCGCTAACATGTTAGCATTTGCAGCAGCAGACACGGGGCAACTGACAGACTAGTACTATATATACAGAGATGCCCCGCAGCGCCGCCCCCATCACTCAGCCAATCCAAAGTACCATTGGAGTCAGCTGACTTGGCAGATCAGCTGACTCCCCTTCTATTCGCATAAAGGTTCTGTCGCCTGGCGCGCGCGTGTAGCCCTCAATCTATGTGCAACAGAAGGACCAAGCAGAGCAGCAGCATGTAACTGCACGGTGGCGTCCGCTGACATGGCGGAGTCCGCCGCCTTTGATGCGGAACCCGCCGCCATGCCACTCCTAGTCCTGGCTGCGTTTTCGCTATTTATTACAGTCATTGAGTAATTGATTAATTGTGTATTATAGTTAGGAAAAGTGGGCACAGCCAACACCAGCCAAATACATAATCGGGCAATACCGGGTCATCAGTGGGCGGAGACAAATACACATTTCACTGATAAAATGTAAACTGCAGCCATTCATAAAAAGGCCCCTAAGGATGTAAAAATGAAGCTCCGCCTCTGATCACAATAGGCTCAACCCAAACCCACGAGAAGCGCCATCCACACCCACAGAAAGATTCTCCGTATCTGGGACACTTTGAAGGAAAGAGGTGCCATACAGGAATCCTAGTGTAACCATCCCCACAGCTGTGTGAGACTGGGTAAGATAGTGTCCCCTCTCCTTCTCCCAGAATCCTGCTTCAAGCAAGGCTTCAAAAAGATCACTAGAGCGTTTCACAGGCACAATCCTGCTTCATCAGGCGAATCAAGGAGAACAAACTAGTAAGGGTCTGGTATACAGCCAAGCACCTCTGTGCACCCAGAGACATTTGGCTGTACACCAGACCCTTACTTGTTTGTTCTCCTCAATTTGCCTGATAAAGCAGGATTGTGCCTGTGAAACGCGTTGCAATTTGGAGTACCTATGAAATGCTTTTTTTTTTAAAAGAAATAACAGAATTGTGTCTGTTTGGTCTACTGGGGAGGTAAGTCCACAACTAACTCCTCTTTTAAATGTTTTTTAACAATGTTTTATCCTATATTGGCGCCTCTTTTCAAGCTTCTACACCATTGTTAGAAATTAAGCTGACAACAAATCAACACGCTTTTGTTTCACTCTGGTGTCACTAATATAATAGCAGCATTGCAGCTGTGGATAGAAATTGCTGATGAATATTTAAGAGAACCAATATGTCCTCCTGAATATCAGCTAAGGAGTTATAAATATTGTGTTTTATATTCTGCAGATCAGTTATGGAGCCACAGACTACTCTCTAACCAACAGGCACCTTTATCCTCATGTATTCCGCATGGTTGAGAATGAGCACGCCTCTTATGCGCCTGTAATAAAGCTGTTGAAACATTTTGGCTGGACCTGGGTTGGAATAATTTCATCAGAGGATGAAGCTGGAAAGAAAGAAACAGAATTAATGATGAAGTATCTGAAGGAAAATGGCATCTGTGTTGAGTTTACAATTAAACTGGCACTTAAAAACCTTCAGGTCATTGGAGACACATCTGCTCTTGAAAAATCTTTTAGTAAAATTGTTCTTGTATATGGAATGGAGGATTCTATTCTATATTTCATAAATAACGCTGCTTTAACTCTGCATAATAAAACATGCATTTTCCCTCCTGTATGGAGTTCTACTGCAAAACAATATTTTGACTTTTTAAGTGCACTGAATGGTAGTTTGGCTGTGGAATTAAACCCTTTATGGATTCCAGATAAAGAACATTTGTTCGATAACATTGAAAAGCTGAGTTCCTATGACACAACAGGAAATGGTTATATTTTAGGAAATGGTGATATCAAACATGCATTGAAACTCATGGCTCACGCAAGGGTAAATGCATCCATAAGAAAAATATATCCAATACCAGAAGAATCTCATCTAGATCTTGGTGTTTCACCACTAATTTATTATGCAGTGGAAGCCATGGCTAAGGCCCTTCACAACGCATATATGTTGTCTAAAGGAAGGCTTCATACCAAACATCTTCATTATTATAAACAGCAGGTACAGAACACAGCCTGGCTAGGACATGACATAAAACTTATTTGGGATCCCGAATTACAGACAAAAGAGCAAACAGGCCAAAGTTGACTCCATCCTTCACACTTCATTGCAAATGGATGGTTCCTTTTTGGATCTGGCCATAAAAAAAAATCCCTTTCTTGTGCTAATCAGTTGGTATATGTATCATCGAAATTCAAGTTCTGAGAGCCAAATAAAGTTGTTAAAGAAAAAAAATAAATAGAATAGACTCTATTGCATTGTAGGAAATCTACCCAAATCAGCAAGCTGGACATCATATTTGGCATCTAACAACAGTAAGCAGAGGCACCTTGTGCACCAGGCCGACCAGGCGGTTGCCTGGGGCACTGTGCAGGGGGGGCGCAGTCGCAGGTGGGGGACACGGCCTCCCCCGACAGATGGTGTGTCTCCAGCTCACCTCTCCAGCCTGCGGAGTTTGTGGGTTCTGGCAGGCTGTGCCCACTTTCCTAACCCTAACACACAATGAATCAACTACTCAATTACTAAGTTTGTGAGGTTTGTGGTGTTTGGTAGGGAGGATCGGAAAGAGCAAATACCGTTCCTCCGGAAATCACGGATTCCCTCAGTGTTAAATTCCGGCGCTATGAAAATTCCACCGGATTTGTACGAAATTCTATGGAATTCCGGATACCGTCGAAAAAAAAAAAACAACAACTCTAAGGCAACCTTGTTTATACTATATGGTGTCCCATAGACCTTATTAACTGTTCCCTTTATACTTTTCTTCCATCCCTTCTGCCGGAGGGAGAAGGTTCTCATCTTCCAGGGAATTGTAGTATTTCAATAGCCAGCTTACATACCGTGGCTGGGAATTGAACCCATGTCTGAGTGCGTGGTAGGTAGCTTACGTCACCACTATACCACCACTAACACTACATGCTGAAACCGGCCTAGCATGTACCATTATGATATATCCAAGAGAAAAATGAGCTTGCTTCAGGATTTGTAGCATGTCAAAAGCCAACTCACATTGGCTGGGAATAGAACCCAGGCCTACCACTCTGAAGGCTGCTATCCTAACCATTAAACCACCTAACCATTAAACCATGGCATTGTAGTGTTTTGTGTTGGTGGTATAATGGTTAGGATAGCAGCCTACAGAGTGGTAGGCTTGGGTTCTATTCCCAGCCAATGCGAGTTGGCTTTTGACATGCTACAAATCCTTAAGCAAGCTCATTTTTCTCTTGGATATATCATAATGGTACATGCTAGGCTGGCTACAGCATGTAACATTGTAGTGTGTTGTGTTGGTGGTATAATGGTTAGGATAGCAGCTTACAGAGCGGTAGGTCTGGGTTCTATTCCCAGCCAATGTGAGTTGGCTTTTGACATACTACAAATCCTTAAGCAAGCTCATTTTTCTCTTGGATATATCATAATGGTACATGCTAAACTGGCTTCAGCATGTAGCATTGTAGTGTGTTGTGTTGGTGGTATAATGGTTAGGATAGCAGCCTACAGAGCTGTAGCCCTGGATTCTATTCCCAGCCAATGTGAGTTGGCTTTTGACATGCTACAAATCCTTAAGCAAGCTAATTTTTTTCTTGGATATATCATAATGGTACATGCTAGGCTGGCTTCAGCATGTAGTGTTAGTGGTGGTATAGTGGTATAGTGGTGAAGTGGTGAAGTGAGTTACCTACCACACACTGAGACCTGGGTTCAATTCCCAGCCGTGGTGTGTAAGCTGGCTTTTGAAATACTACAATTCCCTGGAAAACGAGACCCTCCTCCCTCCAGGAGGAAGGGAGTAAGAAGGAAGGGAGCAGGGAATCAGGTAGAAATTAGTTAGGTGAGGAAATAAATTTGAATTCTGTAAAATTACGCGTAATTTTAAAATCTTCAGCGGAATTCCATTTTAGAGCTATAGCAATTCCGTCCATCATATCGGAACCTGAATCATCAAATTCCAGCCGGAATCACAGAATTTACAATTCCGCGGAATCCAGCGATTATCACTAGTGTTTGGCATCAATAATTTACATTGGAATGAAACAACTCCGATTGGCTGTTTGTGGCTCCACCCCCCCCCCCCTTTTCTCAATTGAACCCCAGTCACCCAATGATCAACTGTACCAGGTATGAGGCTTGTGCCATTAACAGTGCAAGAATGACAGCAATCTCTACCTCTCCCCACCCCTCTCAGTAAAGCTACTGCACAGAGCTCTGCCCCTACCATGAAATGATCCTCGCATTTTGCCTGGGGATTTGGGGAGTTTAATTACATCATTTTGCCGTGGGGATGTGGCATTTCAGCTATGCTGATATTGCTGAAGATAAATCCTACTAATATTATAAATGGGAAAGGTCAGATGTTTGGATGTTTCTTACTCGATCACGTAAAATGGCTAAACGGATTTGAATGAAATTTGGCACACTCATAGTACATTACCTGGAATAAAGTATAGGATACTTTTTATTCCCATAACCAAAAAGAGGGCGGAGACAATTACAAATTTCACTGGGGAAATGTACACTGCAGCTATTCTTACACAGTTAATGGTAGGGTTCTCAAACGTTGCACAGTTGGTCGCTGGGAGACTGGGATTATTATTCAGAAAAGTGGGTGGAGCCTACAAAGAACAATCAAAATTCACCTATTGATTTTCAAGGGGAATATTTACATTGCTACCATTCTTACACTGTTAATGACAGAGGCCTCGAACCTGATACAGTCAGTCATTGGGTGACTGGGGTCCAAATTCACTAAAGGGGTGGAGACACAAACAGCCAATCAGATTTGTTAGATTGATTTCAGCCATTCTGTTATTGGCAGGGTTCTCAAACGTGACTGTAACGATTGGTGTCAGCAAGAACAGATTTTCTGATTATTGGTGATCTGCAGAATTACCAATAATACAGATGTTATACCTGATTATGTGGTGATCTGCAGAATCACCAATAATGCAAGCATAGCAAGACACAGGACACTCAGGTGTAAGATAGTGTTTGGTGCAACAGTAAATATTGATAGAGATACCCACTATCCCAGAGGAGCTGGCAAAAGGGGGCATCTCTAAAGAACACAGTACTCAGTACTCCAGCAGGCTGGAGACACAGAGGAGTAGTGATAGTGATAGGTTCACCCGAGGAGCTGGTGATGCACAGTAAGACAATGTAGAGTGATCACTTGAGGAGCGAGAGATTCAGACTGTACTGCAGCAGGTGATCCCCTGAGGGGCAGGAGATCCAGGCAGTACTGTAATAGCTAGTCACCTGAGGAGCAGGTGATTAAGACTGTACTGCAGCTATCAACCTGAGGAGCAGATGATTACTAAACTGAGAGTCCCTCACCAGGACTAGGCTCCCTGGTGAGGGCAGAAGAGTCAGACAAGCAGGTTTGGCAACACACGGACAGATACGGTACAAAGATAGAAGACAGAATCAGAGTGAGGGATAAGCTAAGTCGGCAACTGGATCAGATAGGCACAGGCACAGAATCACAAGACAGAAGAGTAGTCAAGGCTAGCAGAGGGTAATAACTCATAACAAATAATATGATTCAATTAGTATTTTAAGCTATCAACAGAATCTGGCTAAGTGTGGATCCCCAGCTCCTGCTGGTTCTAGCACACTTTGGGATCTGACTATAGGTCTGAGTGCTAACACGTAGCATATGCAACAGCAGACAAGGAACAACTGACAGGCATGTACTATATATACTGGGAGCGCTCCTTAGCACCGCCCCAGTCACTCAGCCAATCAGGATCAATGTTGGAGTCAGCTGACCGGCTGATCAGCTGACTCCTCTTCTGCTTGCATAAAGATCCTGACTGTGTGCGTGCGCGCGTGCGTAGCCCTCAATCTATGTGCGACTGAGGGACCAGGCAAAGTTCCATCATGTAACAATGCGGCGAAGGCCACTGGCTGAGACGCGGGGACAGCCGTTATGTCGCTCCCTGCTGCGGCGGCATCTCCGCTATCTCTTACAGTGACACAGTTGGCCACTGGCTGACTGGGACTAATATTCAGGAAAGTGGTTGGAGCCTACAGCAGCCAATCAAAATTCACCTGTTTATTTTCAAGGGGAATATTTCAGTGTTGCTTGCAAATTTTCGCCAAAGTCATTTTCGCATCGAAAATCCAATTTTCGATTTCGCCAAATTTTCACGAAAATAAGTTCTATTTTCGTTTCAAAAGGCGAAATTTAGCCTGAGTATTTTCGCATAAATTTTCGTCTAAAGTCCGTTTTTTCGCATTAAATATCTAAGCCCCCTTCCAAGCTAGAATCACCAAATTTGTATTAAGGAGATATGTGGGTACAAGAGGAAAAAAAATTGCAAAAAGACCTTATAGTTTTTGAGAAAATCGATTTTAACCACTTCAGCCTACAGCGTCGAAAATCTTAAGCATCTGAGCAATGCTCACCTCCCATTCATTCGCCAATAACTTTATCGTTACTTATCACAATTAATTGATCTATAGCTTGTTTTTTCCGCCACTAATTAGGCTTTCTTTGGGTAGTACATTTTGCTAAGAGTCACTTTACTGTAAATGCATTTTAACAGGAAGATTAAGATAGAAATGGAAAAAAATCATTATTCCTCAGTTTTTGGCCATTATAGTTTAAAATTAATACATGCTACAGTAATTAAAACCCATGCATTTTATGTGCCCTTTTGTCCCGCTTATTACACCGTTTAAATTACGTCCCTATCACAATTTATGGCGCTGATATTTTATTTAGAAATAAAGGTGCATTTTTTCAATTTGCGTCCATCACTATTTATAAGCTTATAATTTTAAAAAAAATTAATAAAATACTCTCTTGACATGTATATTTAAAAAGTTCAGACCCTTAGGTAACTATTTATGTAGTTTTTTTTTTTTTTAATTGTAATTTTTTTTATTTTTTTTTAAATACAAAAATGTATTTGGGTAATTTTAGTTTGGGAGGTAAATAGCTAATTTTAGATGTAATATAATGTATTTTTTTATTTAATTTAGGTATGTGGGTGCAGTTTACTATTTGGCCACAAGATGGCCACATTCAAAAAATTCCTAGATGCGAACGATCTCGCATCTAGGAACTATAAGAAGAAGGTGATGTTTCCTGGGGGCAGAAATACCGCGCTCTCTGATGAGAAAGCGTCGGCATTTCTGCCGGAGACTTAGATCGGTGAATGGGAATTATATTCCCATTCACTGATCGGGGGGCAGCGGGAGGCAGCGGGAGCGCGCGCAGGCGCGCACCCGATTGCACGCACCACACGGCTGCAGCAGCAGTGCCCATCTGGACGGATATATCCGTCCAGATAGGGCAAAGTGGTTAAAGTTTCAAAGGAAAAAAGTTTACATTTAAATTTAGTAAATGACAGTTACTGTAGCAAACCTAGAGGTAGTGTACATTTATTAATATCAAAATAAAGGGCCAAGTGCAAAGGGCCAAGTGCAAGTGCCATGGGCCAAGTGCAAACTGCCAAGTGCAAAGGGCCAAGGGCCAAGTGCCAGCGCAAAGGGCCAAGTGCCAGTGCAAAGGGTCAAGTGCAAGCGCAAAGGGAAAAATGCAAGCGCAAAGGGCCAAGGGCCAAGTGCCAGGTGCAAGCGCAAAGGGCCAAGTGCCAAGTGCAAGCACAAAGGGCCAAGTGCCAAGCGCAAGCACAAAGGGCCAAGTGCAAGCACAAAGTGCCAAGTGCAAGCGCCAAGTGCAAAGGGCCACGTGCAAAGGGCCACGTGCAAAGGGCCACGTGCAAAGGGCTAAGTGCAAAGGGCCATGCAAAGTGCAAAGGGCCATGCAAAGTGCCAAGTGCAAAGTGCCATGCAAAGTGCCAAGTGCAAAGTGCACTTTGCATTTAACACTTTGCACTTGGCACTTTGCATTTGACACTTGGCACTTTGCATTTAACACTTTGCACTTGGCACTTTGCAATTTGCATTTAACACTTTGCACTTGGCACTTTGCATTTGACACTTTGCACTTGGCACCCTTTCATTTGATATTAGTAAAATTACACTACCGCTAGGTTTGCTACAGTAACTGTCATTTACTGCATTTAAATGTATACTTTTTTCCTTTGAAACTTTAAAATCGATTTTCTCAAAAACTATAAGGTTTTTGCAAAAAAAAATTTTCCTCTTGTACCCACATATCTCCTTAATATACCCTGAAAATTTGGTGATTCTAGTTTGTAAGGGGGCTTAGATATTAAACGCGAAAAAAACAGACTTTAGACGAAAATTAATGAGAAAATATTCGGCGAATTTTCGCCTTTCGAAACGAAAATAGTACTTATTTTCGCGAAAATTCAGCGAAAAGAATATTTGCATTTTCGCTCATCACTGGAATATTTAAATTGCTGCCATTTTTATATTGGTAATAGCAGATGCCTCAAACCTGCTACAGTTGGTCATTGGGTGACTGGGGTTTAAATGCTGGAGAGGGGGTGAAGCCACAAACAGCCAATCTGATTTGTTTAATTTCTATGAGAATATACAAATTATTGATGCCAAGGACCCCAAAGCTCACAAACTTGGTCATTGAGTGTTTGTGCGTTACGGTTAGAAAAAGTGGGCAAAGCCAACACCAGTCAAATACATACCCGGGCAAAGCCGGGTCATCAGTGGCTGGAGACAAATATAAATTTCACTGGAAAATGTAAACTGCAGCCATTCTTTTTTTTTAATTTCAATAATTTTTATTGAGAAGTCAACACAGAAATACACATATAAGCATAAAATTAAGCATATAATTCAACTATATGACAATCAGTATACAATAAAATTGTAGCTCAAATAGGGTTGGAGCAGGTAAGAATTCTGGTGACAGAGAAACACAAGAAACAGTATAGAGATGTTAACAGTAATATCCTCAATTGCTGCATGAACTATGTCATGCAGAGCAGAACACAATATGCTTATAATATAACTTCTAAAACATAACACATAACGTTGGTGTGGGTAACATACTGATAAAATAGAATATAGTATGTAGTATGTAGCCAGCAAAACATGAACACCAATAACCAATATTTAAGGGTTAATATGACTATTTCCTCTAGAATGTTAGTATTTTGATACTCAGATTATGTTGTGATTGGTACTATCTGATAAGATTGGGTTGGAAGAAGGAGGTAAGAGGCAGAGAGATAAGTGAAGGGTCACATACAGAGTAATGTACAAGAGCTACTGTTAAGGCGAGCTGAGAAGAGCATTTCAAAATTTACGTTTGTTTGAGCAGTTGCCTTAACTTGTATTATGGACGGGACCTGTGGGGATGCCCAATTTGCTAGGAGGAGTTGTCTAGTGGCAAACAATATGTGTGAGACAATAAGTCTGTACGATGGAGGGATACGATCCATATTAACCACCTTAGCGGTATGGACGAGCTCAGCTCGTCCATTACCGCCAGAGGGTGCCGCTCAGGCCCTGCTGGGCCGATTTTGATAAAATAAAAAGCAGCACACGCAGCCGGCACTTTGTCAGCCGCGTGTGCTGCCTGATCACCGCCGCTCTGCAGCGATCCGCCGCGAGCAGCGGCGAAAGAGGGTCCCCCCAGCCGCCCGAGCCCTGCGCAGCCGGAACAAATAGTTCCGGCCAGCGCTAAGGGCTGGATCGGAGGCGGCTGACGTCAGGACGTCGGCTGACGTCCATGACGTTACTCCGCTCGTCGCCGTGGCGACGAGGAAAGCCAAACAAGGAAGGCTGCTCATTTCAGCCTTCCTTGTTACTTATGCTTGCCGGAGGCGATCAGAAGAACGCCCCCAGAGCGCCCTCTAGCGGGCTTTCATGCAGCCAACTTTCAGTTGGCTGCATGAAATAGTTTTTTTTTAATTAAAAAAAACCCCTCCCGCAGCCGCCCTGGCGATCTCAATAGAACGCCAGGGTGGTTAATATGGAGGATGGCTAATGCTGGGTCTGGGAGAGTTTGGTGACCTACAATGTCACTAATGGTTCTGAAAACATTTTTCCATAGGCCATGCACTAAAGGACAGGACCAAAGCACATGATATAGGGAGCCTATTCCTAGACAATTCCTCCAGCAATATGGTGAGTGAGAGGTATTGAAAGTGGCCAAACGTCTTGGAGTAAAATACCAATTATGGAGTGTTTTTAACACCGTTTCTAGATGAGACACACAATGGGAATATTTAGATACGCTAGTCAGCGCTTTAGATATGTCTGATTTAGTAATTGGGGTCTTGAGTTCTCTAGACCCATATATTTATATTTCTAATTAAGGGATCTTCAGTATGGAAAAGCGAGGACAAATGTTTATACCAAGAGTAGATTCCTTTTTTTAAATTATTAGGCATTTTAATATACGCTTTGAGGTGTCTGGGGAGAGAGGGAATGGTTTGTGTCGAAAGAAAGTGTTTAATTTGTAGATAAGTATATTGTTCCGAACTTGGGAGGGCGCATTTTTTGCATAGGCCTTGGAAAGAGACCAATTTGTCCTTTTCAAATAAGTCGTTGATATTTATCACCTTAGCCTTCGTCCATGATCTAAGATTAATATTCTTGATGATTAGTGTTAGGGCAGTTAGTGGAATATCTAATTTCAGGTCGTCTGGATCTTTATGCGCTTTTGAATAAATTTTCTGCCAGCATGCAATCGTAATTTGCATAGGTGGGGAAATTGGAGTTTGTGGTTTCATATTAAAAATGGAGGCAGAAAGGAGATCTTTTAAGGATTTACCATATATTGACGATTCTATGATTGCCCATGGTTTGATATGTGGGGAGGTCCACCAATGTTTGGAGATATCAAGTATGCAGGCCTGATAGTACATTTCAAGGTCCGGCAAACCAAATCCTCCAATTTGGGATGATTTAATTAATGAAGAGTATGCTATTCTATGCGATTTGTTTTTCCATATAAATCGAGTAATGACTGATTTTAGTTCGGTAAAGAAGTATTTAGGTATTGGGATATTTATCGTTCTGAATATATAAATTATTTTAGGAAGGACAGACATTTTAAACGCGGCGATTCTCCCAAGGATGGAAAACTCAAACTTCGCTATGTTGTCTAAGTCCTTCTTTACTGTACTAATTAAGGGTATATAGTTATATTTATAGAGGTCAGAGGAGATTTTGGGGAGTTGGATGCCCAGATAGGGTATAGTTTGTTTTGCTATTGGGTATGGTAAATTTTCAGTTATCCAAGTCTCCTGTTGTTGAGATGCGTTAAAAGTAAGTATCAGGGATTTATTTTCGTTGACTTTATAAAGAGATGCTCTTGAGAAGTCATTAAGTACTTCTCTTACAGCTAGAAGAGATGTGGAAGGATTTTCTAAGCTAAGAATCACGTCGTCTGCAAATAATCCTATAGTATATCGAGTATCTGCTATTTTAATACCTTCTATTTTTGGGTCAGATCTAATTTTTTGAGCCAGGGTCTCCATTATTAATGTAAAGATTAGAGGAGATAGTGGGCACCCTTGACGGGTGCCGTTAGATATAGAGAATACTTTGCAGGAGAAACCTGCAACTGTGACTGTTGCTGATGAAGTTGAGTATAGAGTGAATATAGCATTCAAAAAGAATCCCGAAAAGCCAAATTTAGTGAGGGTAGCTCTAAGGAAATCCCAGTTAACTCTGTCGAAGGCCTTCTCCGCATCCAAAGCAAGGAGGAGAGAAGGCCTCCGACAGAGCTCCATGTGGTGTATGATATTTATTATTTTCCTTGTTCCGTCCGTGGCCTCCCTCCCTTTAGTAAACCCAACCTGATCATAATTGATCAGGGTAGGTAGTATGTCTAGCAGTCTATTCGCTAGCAATTTAGAAAAAAAATTCGTGTCACTGTTTAAAAGAGAAATTGGTCTGTAATTTGCTGGATACGCTGGGTCTTTGCCAGCTTTTGGTATGACAGAGATATTCGCCCTTTGGAATTCAGGTGCTAAGTGATTGGAGGAAACAATATAGTTAAATAACTTAGTCAATTTTGGAGCTAGGCAGATCTTAAAGTGCTTGAAATAATCGTTAGAAAACCCGTCCAATCCAGGAGCTTTGTTAATTTTAAGTTTAGTTATGACTTGCATAACTTCATTTACTTCAAAAGGACTATTTAGGAAAGATAATTGTGATTCAGAAATCTGAGGGAGGCTCATAGAGTCTAAGAAAGATTGGATTGTCTGTGCAGTAGGTTGAAAAGTGTTCGGATCCTTATTTATATTGTAGAGTTTTTCATAAAAATCACTGAATGCATTGGCTATTTCGAGTGGGTTCGAGATAAGATCAGATTGGGCAGGATATTTTAAGAAGGAGATCTTAGTTTTAGATTGTTTACCTTTGAGTTGGTTAGCTAACAATTTGCTAGCTCTATTACTTTGAGAATACCATAATGATTTCCTTTTTTGTAAAAGGTGGTCATATGAGTGAGATAACAGTGATCTCAGTTTTTGTCTAAGAGTAAATAATTGTAAAGTCGTTTTATCCGTGATATTCTGCTTGTTCAGTGATTCAAGCTGTGCTATTTCATCTAGTCTTAGTTTTATAAGGGCATCTCTGGATTTTTTAATAACAGAGCTTTTTTGGATGAAAATTCCCCTCATGTATGCTTTATGAGCATTCCATAAAACATCCTCTTTCACCATTCCATTGTCATTAATATCAAAGAACTCTGTTAATTTTTTAAGTATCTCTGATTTGGTATGATCGCACGCAAGTAACGAGTTATTCAATCTCCATTGAGGTTTTGTTTCAGAACTGGCAGTTAGTTTTAACGTGCATAAAATGGATGCATGATCCGACCAGCTTATAGTGTTGCTTTTTGTACTTTTGATTTTTTGAAGGGAAGAGTAGTTAGTGATAAAGAAATCAATCCGAGAATAAGATCTATGGACTGAGGAGAAGTGTGTGTAGTCCCTCTCCGTTCCGTGTTGAGCTCTCCAGGGATCTATTAGATTTTCTTGCATCATCAGCTTGTGAAGGGTAACTTTGTGTTTTACTTGTTGATTCGAGGTGTCTAGTGTGGAATTTATGCATGCATTAAAATCACCCCCTAAAATAAATGTCCCTTCAGTAAGGGGTAATACTCTTTTAAGAAGTGATTTAACAAATGACAATTGGCCAGTATTAGGAGCGTAGGCATTAATAAGGGTAACCGGGTTATTATTAATTAGACATATCAATATGATATACCTTCCCTGCATGTCTATAATTTCTTTTTTTACTGTGACCATGAGTTTATTATGAAATGCAATAAAGACACCCCTCTTTTTCTTTGTAAAGTTATTACAAATAATAGTGGAAAAGTTTTTATGCGAGAAGTTTGGTTGTTTGTTTTTCATAAAGTGGGATTCCTGCACAAATAGGATGTCCGCCTGGTTAGCTACTGCCTCTTTCCAAAGCGAAAAACGTTTTTGCGGACTATTCAGTCCATTAGCATTAATAGATAAAATATTAACTTCCATCATATTTAACTGGAGATAACATAGGCAGAATATTCTCTTCTTTTAAATTTAGTGCATGGCTATAGTACCAAACATCCACATTCAATTGTGAACATGTGCGGCTAACATTCAGAATTTTTAACCAGCTAGATAGAGCATAACAGCTAACAAAGCTTAGATAGGTAATAAGAATCATCCCAAACATCGAGAACTGATGTACACATGTGTAAAACATTATGTTTTCACCTTACAAGGGGACTGAGGGAAACTTCCCTAAGGACAAGTCCTTACTGGTAGGGATCCAAAAGTCAGCCAAGACCTAGATTTAGGGCTCAAAAACAGGGTAACGAGCACATAACTTATTTAAGACACCTTTTTCCAGCCAGGTTTGTTTTTGGCAATCGGGGCAAAAGGGTTCTTATTTAGTTGACCAGGAGGGGGTAATGGTAGCTTATGTTCCTTTAAGAAGCGCAGACCTCCTTCCATAGAAGCAATAGAAGTAACAGCGCCATCCTTCTTAATCAGTAACTTTGTGGGGAAACCCCAACGATAGGAAATCTGTAGGTCTCTTAACCACTTGATGACCCACCCTTTACCCCCCCTTAAGGACCAGTGCTGTGTTTAGTGATCTATGCTGGGTGGGCTCTGCAGCCCCCAGCACAGATCAGGTAGCAGGCAGAGAGATCAGATTGCCCCCCTTTTTTCCCCACTAGGGGGATGATGTGCTGGGGGGGTCCGATCTCTCCTGCCTGCGTGTGGCTGGCGGGGGGGGCACCTCAAAGCCCCCTCCGCGGCGAAATTCCCCCCTCCCTCTCCTACCTGCTCCCCCCCCCCCCCGGAGATCGGGGCTGCACAGGACGCTATCCGTCCTGTGCAGCCAGTGACAGGCTGTCCCCTGTCACATGGCGGCGATCCCCGGCCGCTGATTGGCCAGGGATCGCCGATCTGCCTTACGGCGCTGCTGCGCAGCAGCGCCGTACAATGTAAACAAAGCAGATTATTTCCGCTTGTGTTTACATTTAGCCTGCGAGCCGCCATCGGCGGCCCGCAGGCTATTCACGGAGCCCCCCGCCGTGAATTGACAGGAAGCAGCCGCTCGCGCGAGCGGCTGCTTCCTGAATAATCAGCCTGCAGCTGGCTACGCGGTACTGCGTCGCTGGTCCTGCAGCTGCCACTTTGCTGACGCGCGTTATGAGTGCGCGGTGGGCAAGTGGTTAAATGCTTAGTGAGAGAGGTTAGTGCTTTACGTTGCTGAATTGTGGCGGCAGATAAATCAGCAAATAGCTGTATTTTGTTGTACGGAGCAGGTAAAGATCCGTTTTTCTTAACAAAAAAAAGTAGTTCCTCCTTAACATGGAAGCATAGGAAGTTCTCAATCACATCTCTTGGGGTGGTATCAGGTAAGTATGATGGCTTTGGGAGTCGGTGTGCTCGCTCTATAGAAAGCTCTAAGCGAGTACAATCTGGCAGTACCTTTTTTAACTCCTGTAGGTAAGATTTGATTTCCATAGGTTGGACTTCTTCTGAAATGCCTCTAAATTTTAAATTGTTCCTACGATTCCTATCTTCCAAATCTGTGGACTTTTGCTTGAGCCAGAAAATATCATTTGTGTTTGAATCTGCCACATCAACTAAAGCATTGAATTCTGTGGCTACATCAGCTAGTTTGTCCTCTGTAAATGACACCCTCTCCTGTAAATCAGTGATGGATGCCTGCATCGCATTAGTAGAAGTTTGTAGGTCTGCTAGGAGAGATGCCTTAAAAGATAACAGCAGATCCTTTAAATATGCCTGTGAAACAGGCTCCTCTGACGCTGGGAATGACTCAATGATGGTTGCCTGCTGTTGTGGGGGAGGAGGAATAGACGGTGTGCTTACCTCCTCATCATCCTTATGCAGCCTAAGCTTGGACTTCAAAGGGCTGCTTGAGGCTGGAGACGTCAGCTCTGGTGAGGAAGAACGCTCTGCAGGGTCTCCTGTGTCCCAAGTAAGCTGTCTGGCAGAGGAGGGGGTAGCGGTGGACTCTCCTGCAGTAGCTGGGTCTGCGTGCAGCTGGGAGTGTGAGAGTGCAGCTGTGCCATCTTGGGCCTGTTTGTTTTTCTCTGCCCGCATTCTCATCTCCAGGAGGAAATCTGGGAGCTTTTTTGGGAGTCTCCTCCGTTTTCTGGATGCCTCTGTCTCCATTGCAGGGTCCCCCATCTTTTGGTGAAGAGTTGGCCCGGGCTGGGTGGTGATTTGTGCCGTTTTTGCTGTGTGTGCTCAGAGCTCACAGATCACACAGCCATCTCAGTCTCCGGCGGCCACGCCCCCTTCAACTGCAGCCATTCTTACACTGTTAATGGCAGGGTTTTTAAACTTTGCACAGTTGGTCACTGGGTGACTGGGATTAATATGTAGAAAAGTGGGTGAAGCCTACAAAAGTGAATCAAACTTCACCTATTGCTTTTCAAGGAGAATATTAAATTACTACCATTCTTACACTGTTAATGGCACAGGCCTCAAACCTGGTACAGTTGGTCATTGGGTGACTGGGGTTCAATTTCAGAAAGGAGGTGGAGACACAAACAGCCAATCATATTTTATTCATTTCAATGCAAATTATTGATACCAAAGACCGCAAAGCTCACAAACTTGGTCATTGAGTAATTATGTGTTAGGGTTAGAAAAAGTGGGCGGAGCCAACACCAGCCAAATACATACCCGGGCAACGCCGGGCAATCAGCTAGTTAGTCAATAAACATGAGGAAGTCATTATACAACTCAGGTGACACCTGGTCTGAGCACACTCCTTTTTTTTTCAGTTTTCAGTGTAAAACTAGCAGTGATCACTGTGACCGAGAGTACAGAGTAAGAAGGTTGCAGCATTGCAGTATCAGCACAAACTACATAGAAGTTGAAATCTTTGCTTGGCAGGAATAACCAACAGGCCAAACAGGGCATGGATTTCAACTAGGCTGGTCTGAGTAAAAAAAAAAGGCCTGCAAAGTTGCTGTAGTGTATAGAGATGGCTCGAACCTCCGATTTTAGGTTCGTGAACCTACCGTGAAAGTTTGGTTCGCGCGCACTTTCGCGAACCACAATAGACTTCAATGTGGAGGCGAACTTCAAAACTTAGAAAAAATTCTGTTGGCTAGAAAAACAATGGAAAAGATGTTTCAAGGGGTCTAATACCTGGAGGGAGTCATGGTTGTGTGGAATACACATCAAAAGTACCAGAAAAAAATCTGCATTTGACACAAAGCACTGTTTTAAGGTCAGAAATCTCATTGAATATTTGTGATGAATAGCGGAAAAGCCGCCGCGTGTTCTGACAGTAAGGCGGCTGATTCCGCATCTGACGCGGCTGTTTGTCCGCGTTGGCATGCGTCTGGGTTGTCTGGAACTAATGGTGCACATGGGAAGAATGGCGTGGGGGCCGCCGCATGTTCTGATGGTAAGGCGGCGGATTCCGCATCCAGCGCGGCAGTTTCTCCGCAGCAACATGTGTCTGGGCTGTCTGGAACTAGTAGTGCACACAGATGGAGAGCTACGCATGCGCGCACTGCAAGACAAGCTCTTTATACCAATAGGAGGAAGATCAGCTGATCAGGGCGGTCAGCTGATTCCTGCTCAGTCAGTGATTGGTTGATGGAACTGGGCGGCGCTGTGGGTCGCTTTTAATGTTCAGTTGCTGGTTGTCTGGCATTGCGAATGCTTACGTGTTAGCACTCGGACCTTAGTCAGATCCTTCAGTGTAGTGGAAACAGGTGGACCTGGGAATCCACACTTAGCCAGTTACTGTATATCATCTGTGTTATTCTCTAGCATAGTTCCAGGGTGTTGAGATCATGGCCCTCACACCCCAGACTAGGAATACTGTATATCATCTGTGTTATTGTCTAGCATAGTTCCAGGGTGTTGAGATCACGGCCCTCACACCCCAGACTAGGAATACTGTATATCATCTGTGTTATTCTCTAGCATAGTTCCAGGGTGTTGAGATCACGGCCCTCACACCCCAGACTAGGCCTTGTTCTGTTATCTGTTATGTCCTATAGCGTTCCTGACTATTCTTCTGATCTCTGATTTGGTACCTTGCATATCTGATTCTCCGGCTCTACAGAGGGGACACTGTTTCTTATCAGTCAGGGACTCCCTCTCCAGGTGTCCTTGACTGCAGTAGAGTCTTCTCTACTTATTGGACCACCTGCTACCCCGGTGGTCCAAAGGTTACTGTTGCACCAAAACACTTACACTCTCAGGTGTCTAGAGGTTAGTCATATCTGATTATTGGTGATTCTGCAGGTCCCCAATAATCAGGTATATCTGTATTCTTAGGGATACTGCAGATCGCCAAGAATCAGATTCTCTCTCTGGTTGCTGATAGTGTTGGGCGAACACCTGGATGTTCGGGTTCGGGCCGAACAGGCCAAACAGGCCGAACATGGGCCAGATGTTCGACATGTTCGGCCCGAACCCCGAACTCAATGGAAGTCAATGGGACGCCCGAACATGCCCATTTTGGGGGCCCTATGGGGTCGCATGCATAAGGGGGGAGCATGCCCCGATCGTGGGGGGGGGGCGGAAATTCCCCCCACCCCCTCCGCTAGCGCTCCCCCCTCTGCCCGCTTCCCCATAAAATTTTTTTAATGCAAGTTAAATAGTACCGGTGGCTGGCAGTGGAGTGAGGAGGAGGAGTCCGAGTAGGAGAGTGACGCGTTGAGGCTGGGCAGCGGGCGGTTCAGCGGTAGTACCCTTGTGGTACTTCCGCCCTTTCTCTGACCTCACGTCCTCTGCATACGAGGGTACGCGTCACGCGTACCCTCGTATGCGTCATCACGTAGAGGACGTGAGGTCAGAGAAAGGGCGGAAGTACCACAAGGGTACTACCGCTGAACCGCCCGCTGCCCGGCCTCAACGCGTCACTCTCCTACTCGGACTCCTCCTCCTCACTCCACTGCCAGCCACCGGTACTATTTAACTTGCATTAAACTTTTTTATGGGGAAGTGGGCAGAGGGGGGAGCGCTAGCGGAGGGGGTGGGGGGGAATTTCCGACCCCCCCCCCCCCCCCCCCGCGATCGGGACATGCTCCCCCCTTATGCCTGCGACCCCATAGGGGGGCCGTATTCGGCTGAACAGGGCCCTGTTCGGCCGAACAGGGGCCCTGTTCGGCCGGCCATTGAGCAGTTCGGGCGAACCCGAACAGTTTGGCCGAACACCATTAGGTGTTCGGCCGAACTCGAACATCACCCGAACAGTGGCGAACACTGTTCGCCCAACACTAGTTGCTGACACCAATCGTTACAGAACGCCAGACCAAAACAATATGGAAGCACTTAGCACTTGTCTGGACACACTCACCACCTCGGTGGAAAATCTCATCAGAGTGATGGACGGTCAGCAGACCCAGATCTCTGCTTTATCTGGGTCACTACAAGTCCTACAGACGACTGTCAATTCAGTGCGATCCCCTTCAGTCACAGAGTTGAGAATGTCTGTACCGGAAAAGTTTTCTGGCCATAGATCTGACTTTCAGAATTTTAAGAATCGTGTGATGTCATATTTTGAATTGAGGCCTAATCTGTCAGGGACAGAGACACAGAGAATTACCTTTATCAAAACCTTACTCTCAGGGGATGCTCAAACCTGGGCGTATAATTTACCAACAGGGCATGAAGCACTTGGGTCAGTCGAAGAATTTTTTAAGTCCATGGCCATAATTTATGACGACCCAGACATTGCATCTACCTCTGAGCGGAAGCTAAAGACCTTGCGTCAAGGCAAGGATCCAGTGGAGGCCTATGCAGCTGAGTTCAGGAAGTGGTCAGTCTCGGCTAGGTGGGGGGCTTTTGCACTACTAGATTGTTTTTTATCGGGGTTGTCAGACGCAGTTTCGGGGCTGATGTTGGGATACCCTGAACCTAAGACACTTGAGGAAGCAATCACTCTGGCAGTGCATGTGGATCGTCGGTTACGATACCAAAAGCAAACCCGTGGTAAAGACAGGGTTAGATATGTCTCCTATGCCACATCTCCACCTACCTCCCCGCCACCTGAGCCAATGCAAATTGGTCACTCCAAATTAACTCATTCAGAGAGGAATCGTAGGAAGACGGAGCAGTGCAGAGGGGGGTCATGTAGTGCGAAAGTGTCCAAAGAAGTCGGGAAACGCTGCCGCCTAGGTGTAGTCAGAGGTAATACCCTGGGCGCACAGTCTTTACCTCTACATAATGATCGCCTTTTATTCCCTTGTTCGGTCACATGGGAGGGTCAGACTGCTTCTATGGAGGCCTTTATTGATTCTGGTTCAGCAGCTAATTTTATCGATTACGAGTTTGCTAAAAGTTTGGGTATACCTATGCTTCCCTTGAATCAACCAATCTTGGTCACTGCGGTAGATGATTCTCCTCTGCAGAGTAACCACCCCTTGTCCTAGACTTCTAATGTGCATCTCAAGATGGGGGTTTTACATGGGGAGAGTTTGCAATTTCTGGTCTTGCATATGGCAACCTCTACCGTCATTCTTGGCATGCCCCGGTTACAAATCCACTCACCTCAGATAGACTGGATTACGGGTCAGCTAACGAGCTGGTCGTCCCAAAGTGATCATCATTGTTTAGCGAAAGTAACCCTGGGTAATACCAACGTTCAGGTTGAAGGTGTACCAAGACAATACGCAGAATTTGCTGATGTCTTTTGCCCAAAGTCAGCAGACAAACTTTCCCCTCATCGTGCCTTTGATTGTCCTATCGATCTGAGATCTGGTTGTATGCCACCCAGAGGTCATCTTTATAATCTATCTGGGCCAGAGAAGCTAGCTATGCAGGAATACATCAGGGAAAACTTGGCGAAAGGGTTCATACGTCCCTCTCGGTCACCAGCAGGAGCAGGGGTTTTTTTTGTGAAGAAAAAAGACGGAGGTCTTCACCCCTGTATTGATTACAGAGGACTGAATAAGATCACTGTGAAAAATCGCTACCCTTTACCATTGGTTGACGATTTATTCACACAGGTGACCAATGCCAAGATTTTTTCTAAGCTAGATCTCAGGGGTGCATACAATCTGGTTCGCATCAGAGATGGAGACGAATGGAAGACGGCCTTTAACACACCCGATGGGCATTACGAATACCTGGTGATGCCCTTCGGGTTGTGCAATGTGCCAGCCATCTTCCAGGAGTTAATCAATGAAGTTTTCAGGGAAGTGTTGCGGAAGTTTGTTCTGGTTTATTTGGACGATATACTAATCTTTTCGTCCAACCTCGCTGCACATCGCAAGCATGTCAGATGGGTATTGGAGAGGTTACGACAGAATCAGCTGTATGCCAAACTAGAGAAATGCCTCTTTGAGGTAGAGTCGGTAGCCTTCCTAGGTTACATCATCTCCACTTCTGGTCTCTCGATGGACCCAGGGAAGGTTTCGGCTGTCCTGGACTGGCCTCAGCCCGTGGGGCTGAAGGCACTCCAGAGGTTCCTGGGGTTTGCCAATTACTACAGAAGATTTATTAAAGGGTACTCTACCATCATCTCCCCTCTCACCAGTATCACTAAGAAAGGGGCTGATACTCATCATTGGTCACCTGAGGCTCATGCGGCCTTCTCGACTCTAAAGAAGTTGTTCTGTTCTGCCCCAATACTGAGGCATGTTAACGTCGCCTTTCCCTTCATTGTGGAGGTTGATGCCTCACAGGTGGGGGTAGGAGCGGTGTTGTCACAGAGGTCAGGATTGCAGGTCAAGCTACATCCATGCGCTTATTTTTCTCGCAGATTTTCACCTGCCGAGAAAACTTATGACCTCGGCAACCGGGAGCTCCTAGCCATCAAATTAGCTTTTGAGGAATGGCGACACTGGCTGGAGGGTGCAGAACATGTTATCACAGTTTATACAGACCATAAGAATTTGGAGCATATCGAGGGGGCTAAGAGACTTAGCCCCCCCCCCCTCAGGCCCGGTGGTCCTTTTTTTTTGCTAGATTTAGATTTATAATCACGTATACTCCCGGAAGTAAGAATATCAAGACCGGTGCGCTCTCTAGGTGTTTTGAGCCCGAGTCAGTGCAGTCTGTCGATCCGGAGACTATTCTGCCCCCAAAGGTAGTCCTGGCAGCCACTGAGACTTGGAGAGATTGGGCAACCACTTTGAGTCCCTATCAACAGGATGTTCCAGAGGGGAAGCCAGAGGGGGTCATGTTTGTGCCACTGCCCTTTCGGTTACAAATTCTACCATTTTTTCATTCTCACAAGAATGCCGGTCATCCTGGAGCCACCAGAACTCAGGATCTACTGGCTAGATGTGCCTGGTGGCCTAGTTTGGTGTTAGATTGTAAGGAATTTGGGAGTGCACGATCTGTGCGAGGAGTAAGCCCTCTCGTCAGGCCCCCGTGGGCACGTTACAGTCTTTGCCAGTCCCCAATGAACCTTAGACTCATATTTCCATGGATTTTGTTGGTGAACTCCCTCGGTCTGAAGGCAAGTCGGTCATTTGGGTGGTAGCGGATCGTTTCAGTAAGATGCTGCACTTTATCCATCTGAAAGGACTCCCCTCGGCCCAGGAACTGGCTGATCTCTTCATCCAGCATATCTTCCGGCTGCATGGCATTCCGGAGAATGTAGTGTAAGATCGGGGAGTCCAATTTATTTTGAAATTCTGGAGAGCCTTTTGCCATCAATTAGACATGGTACTCGCATTCTCATCAGGCTACCACTAGTGTTGGGCGAACAGTGTTCGCCACTGTTCGGGTTCTGCAGAACATCACCCTGTTCGGGTGATGTTCGAGTTCGGCCGAACATCTGATGGTGTTCGGCCAAACTGTTCGGCCATATGGCCGAACTAAGAGCGCATGGCCGAACGTTCCCTGAACGTTCGGCTAGCGCTGTGATTGGCCGAACGGGTCACGTGTAGTGTTGGGCGAACATCTAGATGTTCGGGTTCGGGCCGAACATGGTCGCGATGTTCGGGTGTTCGAGCCGAACGCCGAACATAATGGAAGTCAATGGGGACCCGAACTTTCATGCTTTGTAAAGCCTCCTTACATGCTACATACCCCAAATTTACAGGGTATGTGCACCTTGGGAGTGGGTACAAGAGGAAAAAAATTTGAGCAAAAAGAGCTTATAGTTTTTGAGAAAATCGATTTTAAAGTTTCAAAGGGAAAACTTTCTTTTAAATGCAGGAAATTTCTGTTTTCTTTGCACAGGTAACATGCTTTTTGTCGGCATGCAGTCATAAATGTAATACAGATAAGAGGTTCCAGGAAAAGGGACCGGTAACGCTAACCCAGCAGCAGCACACGTGATGGAACAGGAGGAGGGCGGCGCAGGAGGAGAAGGCCACGCTTTGAGACACAACAACCCAGGCCTTGCATGAGGACAAGAAGCGTGCGGATTGCAATTTGCATTTTGTCGCCATGCAGTCATAAATGTAATACAGATGAGAGGTTCAATAAACACTAAACAGTAATTGGTGTTGTCCAGAATGCGCACAATGCGTGGGTCGCGTTCAATGCAGTCCTAGGCCGAAGAGGTCATAGCCTAGGGTCACAAAAACCTGTTTATTTGGGCAATTTCAATGGTGGCAAGTCTGACGTACATAAATCGCAGCAATGTCCGTTAGCAACGTCTGAATCTCACGAAATGTCTCATGCAGGTAGAAGACATATTGTTAGACTTGGGCTCCAAAGATGGGTTCCCTACATCTCTGCAAACCAGAGTTACAGGGCTCCAAATTTGGTAAAATCCCCCATAGGCTTTCATTGGGCCTCCTATTTACAGTTCCAAAATCTCACATCTTTTCAAAGGGCAATTGCTCAGCAGTGGCAAATTTTCTAGCATTGTAGGGACCCTTAGGGGGAACATGACTGGTGAGTTCCGGGCCCCTAGGCCAAAGAGGTCATAGCCTAGGGTCACAAAAACCTGTTTATTTGGGCAATTTCAATGGTAGTGATGCTGACGTACATAAATCTCAGCCATGGCCGTTAGCAACGTCTGAATTTCACGAAATGTCTCATTCAGGTAGAAGACATATTGTTAGACTTGGATTCCAAAGATGGGGTCCCTACATCTCTGCAAACCAGAGTTACAGGGGTGCAAAATTGGTAAAATCCCCCATAGGCTTTCATTGCCTCCCTATTTCACTTTCCAAAATGTTACATCTTTTCAAAGGGCAATTGCTCAGCAGTGGCAAATTTTCTAGCATTGTAGGGACCCTTAGGGGGAACATGACTGGTGAGTTTCGGGCCCCTAGGCCAAATAAGTCATAGCCTAGGGTCACAAAAACCTGTTTATTTGGGCAATTTCAATGGTAGTGATGCTGACGTACATAAATCTCAGCCATGGCCATTAGCAACGTCTGAATTTCACAAAATGTCTCATGCAGGTAGAAGACATATTGTTAGACTTGGATTCCAAAGATGGGGTCCCTACATCTCTGCAAACCAGAGTTCCAGGGGTGCAAAATTGGTAAAATCCCCCATAGGCTTTCATTGCCTCCCTATTTTACTTTCCAAAATCTCACATCTTTTCAAATGGCAATGGCTCAGCAGTACCAAATTTTCTAGCATTGTAGGGACTCTTAGGGGGATCATGACTGGTGAGTTTTGCCACTGCTGAGCCATTGCCCTTTGAAATGGTGTGAGATTTTGGAACGGTAAATATTAGGCCCAATGAAAGCCTATGGGGGATTTTACCAATTTTTGAGCCCTGTAACTCTGGTTTGCAGAGATGTAGAGACCCCATCTTTGGAATCCAAGTCTAACAATATGTCTTCTACCTGCATGAGACATTTCGTGAGATTCAGACGTTGCTAACGGCCATTGCTGCGATTTATGTACGTCAGACTCGCCACCATTGAAATAGCCCAAATAAACAGGTTTTTGTGACCCTAGGCTATGACCTCTTCGGCCTAGGGGCCCAAAACTCACCAGTCATGTTCCCCCTAAGGGTCCCTACAATGCTAGAAAATTTGCCACTGCTGAGCAATTGCCCTTTGAAAAGATGTGAGATTTTGGAAAGTGAAATAGGGAGGCAATGAAAGTCTTAGGGGGATTTTACCAATTTTGCACCCCTGTAACTCTGGTTTGCAGAGATGTAGGGACCCCATCTTTGGAATCCAAGTCTAACAATATGACTTCTACCTGCATGAGACATTTCGTGAAATTCAGACGTTGCTAACGGCCATGGCTGAGATTTATGTACGTCAGCATAACTACCATTGAAATCGCCCAAATAAACAGGTTTTTGTGACCCTAGGCTATGACCTCTTTGGCCTAGGGGCCCGAAACTCACCAGTCATGTTCCCCCTAAGGGTCCCTACAATGCTAGAAAATTTGCCACTGCTGAGCAATTGCCCTTTGAAAAGATGTGAGATTTTGGAAAGTGAAATAGGGAGGCAATGAAAGCCTATGGGGGATTTTACCAATTTTGCACCCCTGTAACTCTGGTTTGCAGAGATGTAGGGACCCTATCTTTGGAATCCAAGTCTAACAATATGTCTTCTACCTGCATGAGACTTTTCGTGAAATTCAGACGTTGCTAACGGCCATGGCTGAGATTTATGTACGTCAGCATAACTACCATTGAAATTGCCCAAATAAACAGGTTTTTGTGACCCTAGGCTATGACCTCTTTGGCCTAGGGGCCCGAAACTCACCAGTCATGTTCCCCCTAAGGGTCCCTACAATGCTAGAAAATTTGCCACTGCTGAGCAATTGCCCTTTGAAAAGATGTGAGATTTTGGAAAGTGAAATAGGGAGGCAATGAAAGCCTATGGGGGATTTTACCAATTTTGCACCCCTGTAACTCTGGTTTGCAGAGATGTAGGGACCCTATCTTTGGAATCCAAGTCTAACAATATGTCTTCTACCTGCATGAGACTTTTCGTGAAATTCAGACGTTGCTAACGGCCATGGCTGAGATTTATGTACGTCAGCATAACTACCATTGAAATTGCCCAAATAAACAGGTTTTTGTGACCCTAGGCTATGACCTCTTTGGCCTAGGGGCCCGAAACTCACCAGTCATGTTCCCCCTAAGGGTCCCTACAATGCTAGAAAATTTGCCACTGCTGAGCAATTGCCCTTTGAAAAGATGTGAGATTTTGGAAAGTGAAATAGGGAGGCAATTAAAGCCTATGGGGGATTTTACCAATTTTGCACCCCTGTAACTCTGGTTTGCAGAGATGTAGGGACCCCATCTTTGGAATCCAAGTCTAACAATATGTCTTCTACCTGCATGAGACATTTCGTGAAATTCAGACGTTGCTAACGGCCATGGCTGAGATTTATGTACGTCAGCATAACTACCATTGAAATTGCCCAAATAAACAGGTTTTTGTGACCCTAGGCTATGACCTCTTTGGCCTAGGGGCCCGAAACTCACCAGTCATGTTCCTCCTAAGGGTCCCTACAATGCTAGAAAATTTGCCACTGCTGAGCAATTGCCCTTTGAAAAGATGTGAGATTTTAGAACTGTAAATAGGAGGCCCAATGAAAGCCTATGGGGGATTTTACCAAATTTGGAGCCCTGTAACTCTGGTTTGCAGAGATGTAGGGAACCCATCTTTGGAGCCCAAGTCTAACAATATGTCTTCTACCTGCATGAGACATTTCGTGAGATTCAGACGTTGCTAACGGCCATTGCTGCGATTTATGTACGTTAGACTCGCCACCATTGAAATTGCCCAAATAAACAGGTTTTTGTGACCCTAGGCTATGACCTCTTCGGCCTAGGACTGCATTGAACGCGACCCACGCATTGTGCGCATTCTGGACAACACCAATTACTGTTTATTGTTTATTGAACCTCTCATTTATGACTGCATGGTGACAAAATGCAAATTGCTATCCGCACGCTTCTTGTCCTCATGCAAGGCCTGGGTTGTTGTGTCTCAAAGCGTGGCCTTCTCCTCCTGCGCCGCCCTCCTCCTGTTCCATCACGTGTGCTGCTGCTAGGTTAGCGTTACCGGTCCCTTTTCCTGGAACCTCTTATCTGTATTACATTTATGACTGCATGCCGACAAAAAGCATGTTACCTGTGCAAAGAAAACAGACATTTCCCGCATTTAAAAGACAGTTTTCCCTTTGAAACTTTAAAATCGATTTTCTCAAAAACTATAAGCTCTTTTTGCTAATTTGTTTTCCTCTTGTACCCACTCCCAAGGTGCACATACCCTGTAAATTTGGGGTATGTAGCATGTAAGGAGGCTTTACAAAGCACAAAAGTTCGGGTCCCCATTGACTTCCATTATGTTCGGAGTTCGGCTCGAACACCCGAACATCGCGGCCATGTTCGGCCTGTTCGGCCCGAACCCGAACATCTAGATGTTCGCCCAACACTAGCTACCACCCTCAGACCAACTGCCAGACCGAGAGAGTTAACCAATCCCTGGAACAATTTCTCAGGTGCTATGTTGCTGATGCGCAAACCGATTGGGTAAAATTTTTGCCGTTTGCAGAGTTTGCGCACAACAATCTGAAGAGCTCTTCTTCTGGGTATTCCCCTTTTCAAGTGGTGTCAGGAAAATCACCCAAGTTTGCTCCTTTGCCAGTCACATCAACGCCTTTTCCAGCTCTGGAGGACTGGCAGAAGGCCTTGAAAGAGATTTGGGGAATGGTTAAGAGGAACCTAGGGAAAGCTTTCCAAACCCAGAAGAAGCAGGCAGATAAACATTGGTCTGTAGAGTGGAGATTTTCCCCTGGAGATCTGGTGTGGGTATCCACTCGTCATTTGGCCTTGAAACAATTGTCACCCAAGCTAGGTCCTAAATTTATAGGACCATTTCCAGTGGCCAAGAAGATTAATAATGTCACATATGCTGTCGATCTCCCACCCAGCATGAAAGGGTGTGAGATCATTCCATGTGTCCCTGTTGAAACCAGCTGTACAGGTGGACTCCTCTCCCCCTCCCCCCTGTGTTGGTGGATGACCAAGCAGAGTATGAGATTGAAAAGATTCTGGATTCTTGCCTGGTGCAGAATTCCGTGCAGTATCTAGTCCACTGGAAAGGATATGGTATAGAGGAGAGATCTTGGGTGCCAGATTGCCGCATGCATTCGGAGGATTTGAAGAAAGAGTTCCATGATTCACATCCTGGAAAGCCTGGTGGAAAGTGTCCGGAGCCCACTCCTGGGGGAGGGGGGGGATGGGTACTGTGATGATTAGTGGAAAAGCCGCCGCGTGTTCTGACAGTAAGGCGGCTGATTCCACGTCTGACGCGGCGGTTTGTCTGCGTCGGCATGTGTCTGGGTTGTCTGGAACTAATGGTGCACATGGGAAGAATGGCGTGGGGGCCGCCACTTGTTCTGACGGTAAGGCGGTGGATTCCGCGTCCAGTGCGGCGGTTTCTCCACAGCAACATGTGTCTGGGCTGTCTGGAACTAGTAGTGCACATAGATGGAGAGCTACACGCGCGCGCTGCAAGACAAGCTCTTTATACCAATAGGAGGAAGATCAGCTGATCAGGGCGGTCAGCTGATTCCTGCTCAGTCAGTGATTGGTTGATGGAACTGGGCGGCGCTGTGGGGCGCTTTTACTATATATATCTCCTGCTGTTCAGTTGCTGGTTGTCTGGCGTTGCGAATGCTTACGTGTTAGCACTCAGACCTTAGTCAGATCCTTCAGTGTGGTGGAACCAGGTGGACCTGGGAATCCACACTTAGCCAGTTACTGTATATCATGTGTGTTATTCTCTAGCATAGTTCCAGGGTGTTGAGATCACGGCCCTCACACCCCAGACTAGGAATACTGTATATCATCTGTGTTATTCTCTAGCATAGTTCCAGGGTGTTGAGATCACGGCCCTCACACCCCAGACTAGGCCTTGTTCTGTTATCTGTTATGACCTATAGCGTTCCTGACTATTCTTCTGATCTCTGATTTGGTACCTTGCATATCTGATTCTCTGTTGCCGACCCGGCCTGCCTGACCTTCTGGCTGTCACCCCCCCGTAGGGTGTCCAGCCTTTTCACAGGGGTCCCTGGGTCTACAGAGGGGAAACTGTTTCTTATCAGTCAGGGACTCCCTCTCCAGGTGTCCTTGACTGCAGTAGAGTCTTCTCTACTTTATGGGGGCAAATCGAACTTCCGCAAAAGTTTGCCTTCACCGGCGAACACAAACACCCCTAAAGTTTGCCGGTAACCGTTTGCGAGCAAACCGTTCGGGACATCTCTAGTAGTGTACAGAACAATCCAGGCTGACGCAGTTGTCTGTACATCAGGCACAGTGATTGGCTCTTTTTAAATGAACTGCTGCATCTTCATCAAGCAGCATTCATTTTTTTTAAATAAATGAAACAAACAAAAACAGCAATAATAGTCACAAATAACATAGCTCCTGCTTACATGGTGTCACGCTGCGGCTCCTCCAAAATATTTTTTTTTTGCAAGGAAGCAGAAAAGCATCTGGCATCTTTTGGCGGCCTCTGGCTTCTGGGGACACAGAGGTGTGGCACTTAGCAATCCTAGAAACTGCATGTAGCCACCAGGATCACCTGAAATGACAGGTAAAACCATGATTGGAATGTGACATTTGCACAAATGATGGTAAATGGCAGCAAACAATCATACCGGCGCTATCCATTCACTTAAATGGACAGTGCTCAAATGATGATTGCCACGGCTCGATGTTTAGCACCGTGGGATGTCAATCTGAAGCGTCCTTTAAAAAACAGAGACAGGAATCATATTATTGCTACAGTGGAATGCGAAAGTTTGGTTTGGTAAAAAATGTCAGTTAAATAGATCATACTAGCTGCAGGCCCAGCGTGTATGTATTTCACTGGTGTTGGCTCCACCCACTTTTTCTAACCCTAACACACAATTACTCAATGACCAAGTTTGTGAGTTTTGCAGTCTTTAACATCAATAATTTGCATTGAAATTAAACAAATCTGATTGTCTGTTTTTTGCTCCACCCCTTTTCTGAATTTGAACCCCAGTCACCCAATGACATATTCCCCTTGAAAATCAAAAGGTGAATTTTAATTGGCTTTTGTAGGCTCCACCCACTTTTCTGAATGTTATTCCAAGTCATCCAGTGACCAATTGTGCAAAGTTTGAGAACCCTACCATTAACAGTGTAAGAATTGCTGCAGTTTACATTTTCTCAGTGAAATTTGTATTTGTCTCTGCCACCGATGAACCGGCCTTTCCCAATTATGTATTTGGATGGTGTTGGCTGCACCCACTTTTCCTAATCCTAACCCTAACACATAATTAATCAATTACTCATTGACCAAGTTTATGAGCTTTGCGGTCTTTGGCATCAATAACTTGCTTTAAAATGAAACAAACCAGATTGGCTGTTTGTGGCTCCACCCCTTTAACAACTTAAACCCCAGTCACCCAATCACCAACTGTACCAGGTTTGAGGCTTGTGCCATTAACAGTGCAAGAATGGCAGCAATGCAATATTCCCTTGAAAAATCAATAGGTAATTTTTGATTAGCTTTTGTAGGCTCCACCCACTTTTCTGAATATTAATCCAAGTCAACCAATAACTAACTGTGCAAAGTTTGAGAACCCTACCATTAACAGTGTAAAAATGGCTGCTGTTTACATTATCCTAGTAAAATTTGTCTCCACCCACTTATGACCCCGTGTTGCCCGATTATGTATTTGGCTGGTGTTGTTGGCCGTGCCCACCTTACTAACCCTCACACACAATTAATCAATTACTCAATTACCAAGTTTGTGAGGTTTACGGTGTTTGGCATCAATACAGGGAGTGCAGAATTATTAGGCAAATTAGTATTTTGACCACATCATCCTCTTTATGCATGTTGTCTTACTCCAAGCTGTATATGTAAGGCTTAGCGGAGGCACCGCCGCCGCACTGGGCAACATGGCGGCGGTCTCAACTTCCCAGCCGGCGATTTCCGCGACACAGCCTTGCCTTACTACGGCGCTGGGGGCACAGAGCAGTAGGGACACCGCCGCCGCGGCTGGCGACATGGCGGCGGGTCCCGCAACCTAGCCAGTGGACTTCAGTGCGCGTTCGTGCGCTGATCTGGGGCCTTGCCTCTCTGGTACACTGAGGCGGAGGGTCACGCGCGCGAGAGAGAGGCGGCAGGACCTTTACCTCCTACTTAGGAAGGTCAGCTGACTCTCCTGTCAGCTGACCTCAGGAGGTCTCCTGATTGGCTGGGCTTCTGGGCGGTCTGGCTGAGTGACTCTCAGCATATAAGGAGCTGGATTTCAGTTGCTCCTTGTCTGCTGTCGTGAATGCTTAGGTGTTAACGCTCAGACCTTAGCTCAGTTCCTAGGTGTTGATACCAAGGACGTCACACCTCAGTTTAGGATTGTATTTGTATTTATTACCTGTGTCTTGACTCTGGCTATCCCTGACTACTCTTACTCTAATTGATCTTGTACCTTTGCCTTTCTGATTCAAGTTGCCGACCCTGCCTGTTTACCGACTCTGAATCAGCCTTCCGTTCTTGTACTGCTGCCGTCTCTCTGTTGCCAAACCTCTGCTTGTCTGACCTTTCTCCCTCCAGTGGATTGTCTCCCACTGGTGGGGAAATCTCTGAGGCTTGCCTCTTTGAGACGCCTGCCCTAGCAGACCGTTACTGCCAGTGGCTGAGATTCCTCTTCTAGCCTCTTATGCTGGATCCACACGGTGCGTTCGCACACTCGATTTCCCGCTCGATTCGCGTCGATTTGTTTATTTCCAACATGTCCGATTTGGATTTCTATGGATCGCTAGGTCGATTTGGCATACTTTGCATGTGAATCGACCTAACGATCCATCGAAATCCAAATTGGACATGTTGGAAATAAACGAATCGACGGGAATCAACGCGAATCAAGCGGGAAATCGAGTGCGCGAACGCACCGTGAGGATCCAGCATTAGAGAATCTGACACATACGGGGTTCCCATTCAGAGGTAACCACACCTCTGAGGAATCGCTGTGTGGTGGATATTTCCACGGTCGTGTGTTTTGATACTGTCATTATCGTTATCACTGTTGTAGGTGTCCAGAGGTTAGTCATACTCGTATTATTGGTGATTCTGCAGGTCATCAATAATCGGGTATTCATCTGCATTTTTGGGGATACTGCAGATCGACAATAAGCAGATTCTCTCTGGGCACTGACGCCTATCATTACAGAACAGCAGACCACCATTATGGATGCATTACGCAGCCAGGTCGAGACTCTAACCACCTCGGTTAATAAACTCATTGAGGTGGTTAATACGCAACAGACCCAGATCACCCAACTGTCTGGATCTGTGCAGGTCTTGCAAACGACTGTTGCCACAATGCAATCCCCTCCGGTCACAGATCTCCGTATGTCCGTTCCCGAAAAGTTTTCAGGGCATAGATCTGACTTCCAGAACTTCCGCAACCGGGTCTTGTCCTATTTTGAGTTAAGACCAAACTTATCAGGTTCCGAGCAGCAAAGGGTGACGTTTATTAAGACCTTACTATCCGGGGACTCGCAAACCTGGGCATATGGTCTCCCACCCGAAGATGCGGCATTAACTTCAGTTCAGGAATTTTTCAAAGCAATGGCTATAATTTATGATGATCTGGATGCTTCGATCACTGCGGAGAGGAAGCTCAAAAATCTCAAGCAGGGTTGAGATACGGTTGAGGTTTATGCGGCAGAATTTAGAAAGTGGGCTGTGTCATCTAGGTGGGGGTCCTACGCCTTGTTAGACTGCTTTCTTTCAGGCCTATCAGACGCAGTTTCCAAATTAATGTTAGGACATCCTGAACCTAAGTTAATTGATGATGCTATTTAATTGGCGGTGCGAGTCGGCCGCCGATTACGTTATCAGCGTCAATTAAGAGGAAGGAATGCAGTAAGGGCACTCTCCTATGCGTCCTCCTCACCTACCCCGCCTACTGATGAGCCGATGCAAATCGGACATTCCCGATTGACACGGGCTGAGAAAGAATGCAGAAGGGCTGAGAGGCTTTGTTTGTATTGTGCCGAGAAGGGTCACATTGCTCAAAATTGCCCCAAGAAGTCGGGAAACGCTGCCGTCTAGGTGTAGTCAGAGGTAATACCCTAGACAAGCAGAGTCTACCTCTAAATAAGAATAATCGTTTACTCCTCTCTTGTTCCATTTCTTATGGGAATTTAACTACTTGCACCGAGGCCTTCATAGACTCAGGGTCCGCTGCCAATTTTATAGACTACGAGTTTGTGAAGGGCCTGGGAATTCCCCTACACCCTTTGGATCGACAAGTAGTAGTTACCGCAATTGATGACTCCCCATTACAGTACAGACAGCCTCTCTCTCAGACTCCGATGTTGTCCTGCACCATAGGCGTTCTACACAAGGAAAATTTACAGTTTCTTGTACTGCGCATGGCAACCTCCACTATTGTCCTCGGTATGCCATGGTTGCAACTCCACTCTCCGCAGATAGACTGGGCCTCAGGTCAGTTGCTCAGTTGGTCACCTCATTGTCATAGTCATTGTCTGGAGAAAATTGCTATTTGTACCACCAAGCTAAAGGTAAAAGGGGTCCCGGTACAATACACTGAGTTTTCTGATGTGTTCTGTCCTAGGTCCGCAGACAAACTTCCACCTCATCAGAGTTTTGACTGTCCCATAGACTTAAGATCTGGTTGTATGCCCCCTAGACGACATCTCTATAATCTGTCGGGGCCAGAGAAGTTGGCCATGCGGGAGTACATTAAGGAAAATCTGGCAAAGGGTTTTATCCGTCCGTCCCGGTCACCAGCCGGGGCCGGATTCTTTTTTGTACAGAAGAAATACGGTGGTCTTAGACCATGTATTGATTACAGAGGTCTAAACAAGATCACCATAAATAATCATTACCCTTTGCCTCTGATAGATGATTTTTTTGTTCAGATAACCAATGCCAGTATTTTCTCAAAATTGGACTTACTTGGGGCATACAACCTGGTGCGCATCCAGATGGTGATGAGTGGAAGACGGCCTTCAATATGCCTGACGGGCATTACGAGTACCTAGTTATTCCCTTCAGGTTGTGTAACGCCCTGGGCATCTTCCAAAAGTTAATAAACTAGGTCTTCAGGGAGGTATTGGGGAAGTTTGTGTTGGTTTACCTTGATGACATATTGATTTTCTCTCCAAACCTTGGAGAGCATCGTAAACATGTCAAGTTTGTATTGAAGAAATTAAGACAGAATTCACTGTATGCAAAACTAGAGAAGTGTCTCTTTGAGGTCACTCAAATTCCTTTTCTGGGTTATATTATTTTGACTTCAGGTCTTTCTATGGATCCAGAAAAGGTCTCTGCTGTCTTAGAGTGGCCACAACCGGTGGGCTTGAAGGCACTTCAGAGATTCCTTGGTTTTGCTAACTACTACCGGAGATTTATCAAGAGATTCTCTTCGGTAGTAGCTCCTCTGACTAGTCTTACCAAGAAGGGGGCTGACCCATACCATTGGTCAGTGGAGGCTTAGTCAGCCTTCGATACCCTGAAGAAATTATTTTGCTCTGCACCCGTACTGAGACATGTCGATGTCACTCTTCCCTTCATGGTGGAGGTGGATGCCTCGGAGATTGGGGTGGGGGCTGTCCTGTCTCAACGCTCGGGTCTGCAAGGCAGACCAGACAGGCCCGCTGGTCCTTATTCTTTTCACGCTTCAGATTTGTCATCACGTACACTCCAGGTTCTAAAAACGTCAAAGCAGATGCTCTCTCCAGATGTTTCGAGCCTGAGACAGCTCAGTCTACACTTCCCGAGAGCATTCTATCCTGCAAGCTGGTGCTAGCCAGTGGTGCTCAGCAGAGCTCGAATATTCGAGTAGCTCGAATATTCGAGCTCTTTTTCAGCTATTCGAGCTCGGTATTCGAGCTCCGAATAGCTGTAGCTATTCGAATGGGCTATCCGAGTACACTCGAATAGCCCATTCACTATTCGAGCTATTCGAGCAACCCGGCGCTATTCGAGCTCGGTACCAAGCTCGAATAGCGTCATAGCCCAGATTGATGTCCTTAGAGCCAATCAGAGGGCTCCCAGGCCCTCTGACGGCAGCCAATCACAGAGGGGGACCCTGGCCAGCCCCTACCCTATAAATAGCGGCCGCCATGTTCCGTTTCTCCATGCTTGCCTAAAACTTGTACAGAGAGAGAGTTGCTCCTTTGTGCTTTGGCTTAGCAAGTGCTCTATTGTGATCATTTACCTAGCGTTTTTGCTCACCTACACCTGCCATATACACCTATATTGTTGTTAGTTAGATAGACATTGTATTTTAGTTAGTAGCTTGTGTGTTACATTAGAGACAGGCAGCTGCTGCAAGCTTACAGGTTTAGGCCTCAGGGGGGCCTTGCCTCTGTGGGCAGCTGTCCTCTGTTTATTTCTCTCATCTATACCAGTATTTCTGCTGTCCTTTACTAATAGTATTGTAGTTATACTGTACTAGGAGTAGGACACTCACTGACTGTCACTGTTTATAGGCTACTAGCTAGCTCCTGCGTGTGTGCACTCACTCACTGTCTGTGTGTACACACACTCTATTTCCTTCTGATTACTGATAGATTATTGTTAGTTAGTTGTACTTACTTACTACTTACTCTTACTGTACCCGTAGGGACACTCACTGTCACTGTTCATATAGGCTACTAGCTCCTGCGTGTGCGCACTGCACTCACTGTCTGAGTGTACACACACAACACACACTCTATTTCCTTCTGATCGCTGATTGATTATCGTAATTAGTTAGTTCTACTTACTGTTACTACTTACTCTTACTGTACTAGGAGTCTAGGACACTCAGTCACTGTCCATAGGCTACTAGCTCCTGCGTGCGTGCACTCACTGTCTGAGTGTACACACACCCACACCCCATTTCCTTCTGATCGCTGATTGATTATTGTAATTAGTTAGTTCTACTTACTGTTACTACTTACTCTTACTGTACTAGGAGTCTAGGACACTCAGTCACTGTCCATAGGCTACTAGCTCCTGCGTGCGGTCACTCACTGTCTGAGTGTACACACACCACCCACACTCCATTTCCTTCTGATCGCTGATTGATTATTGTAATTAGTTAGTTCTACTTACTGTTACTACTTACTCTTACTGTACTAGGAGTCTAGGACACTCAGTCACTGTCCATAGGCTACTAGCTCCTGCGTGCGGTCACTCACTGTCTGAGTGTACACACACCACCCACACTCCATTTCCTTCTGATCGCTGATTGATTATTGTAATTAGTTAGTTCTACTTACTGTTACTACTTACTCTTACTGTACTAGGAGTCTAGGACACTCAGTCACTGTGTTCATAGGCTACTAGCTCCTGCGTGCGTGCACTCACTGTCTGAGTGTACACACACCCACACTCCATTTCCTTCTGATCGCTGATTGATTATTGTAATTAGTTAGTTCTACTTACTGTTACTACTTACTCTTACTGTACTAGGAGTCTAGGACACTCAGTCACTGTGTTCATAGGCTACTAGCTCCTGCGTGCGTGCACTCACTGTCTGAGTGTACACACACCCACACTCCATTTCCTTCTGATCGCTGATTGATTATTGTAATTAGTTAGTTCTACTTACTGTTACTACTTACTCTTACTGTACTAGGAGTCTAGGACACTCAGTCACTGTGTTCATAGGCTACTAGCTCCTGCGTGCGTGCACTCACTGTCTGAGTGTACACACACCCACACTCCATTTCCTTCTGATCGCTGATTGATTATTGTAATTAGTTAGTTCTACTTACTGTTACTACTTACTCTTACTGTACTAGGAGTCTAGGACACTCAGTCACTGTGTTCATAGGCTACTAGCTCCTGCGTGCGGTCACTCACTGTCTGAGTGTACACACACCACCCACACTCCATTTCCTTCTGATCGCTGATTGATTATTGTAATTAGTTAGTTCTACTTACTGTTACTACTTACTCTTACTGTACTAGGAGTCTAGGACACTCAGTCACTGTGTTCATAGGCTACTAGCTCCTGCGTGCGGTCACTCACTGTCTGAGTGTACACACACCCACACTCCATTTCCTTCTGATCGCTGATTGATTATTGTAATTAGTTAGTTCTACTTACTGTTACTACTTACTCTTACTGTACTAGGAGTCTAGGACACTCAGTCACTGTGTTCATAGGCTACTAGCTCCTGCGTGCGGTCACTCACTGTCTGAGTGTACACACACCACCCACACTCCATTTCCTTCTGATCACTGATTGATTATTGTAATTAGTTAGTTCTACTTACTGTTACTACTTACTCTTACTGTACTAGGAGTCTAGGACACTCAGTCACTGTCCATAGGCTACTAGCTCCTGCGTGCGGTCACTCACTGTCTGAGTGTACACACACCACCCACACTCTATTTCCTTCTGATCGCTGATTGATTATCGTAATTAGTTAGTTGTACTTACTGTTACTACTTACTCTTACTGTACTAGGAGTCTAGGACACTCAGTCACTGTGTTCATAGGCTACTAGCTCCTGCGTGCGTGCACTCACTGTCTGAGTGTACACACACCCACACTCCATTTCCTTCTGATCGCTGATTGATTATTGTAATTAGTTAGTTCTACTTACTGTTACTACTTACTCTTACTGTACTAGGAGTCTAGGACACTCAGTCACTGTGTTCATAGGCTACTAGCTCCTGCGTGCGTGCACTCACTGTCTGAGTGTACACACACCCACACTCCATTTCCTTCTGATCGCTGATTGATTATTGTAATTAGTTAGTTCTACTTACTGTTACTACTTACTCTTACTGTACTAGGAGTCTAGGACACTCAGTCACTGTGTTCATAGGCTACTAGCTCCTGCGTGCGTGCACTCACTGTCTGAGTGTACACACACCCACACTCCATTTCCTTCTGATCGCTGATTGATTATTGTAATTAGTTAGTTCTACTTACTGTTACTACTTACTCTTACTGTACTAGGAGTCTAGGACACTCAGTCACTGTGTTCATAGGCTACTAGCTCCTGCGTGCGTGCACTCACTGTCTGAGTGTACACACACCCACACTCCATTTCCTTCTGATCGCTGATTGATTATTGTAATTAGTTAGTTCTACTTACTGTTACTACTTACTCTTACTGTACTAGGAGTCTAGGACACTCAGTCACTGTGTTCATAGGCTACTAGCTCCTGCGTGCGTGCACTCACTGTCTGAGTGTACACACACTAAATTTACTTGTGATTACTACTGATTATTGTAACTGCTAGTTGTACTTCCTGACTGTTACTACTTACTTACTGTACTAGGGGACACTCACTCAGTCACCTCACCAACCAACCCACTCCATTAAAGTACCCCACTTTTCACCCGCCCTTTTAAAAAACTTTTGTCTATACGCCCAAAACATTGAAGATGTCTGGAAGTGGCAGCCAGCGCGGTTTGGGCAAGGGGAAGGGCAGCAAGGGGATCAGGAGGAGAGGGAGCAGCATTGTGGCAAGCCGCCGCCGCGGGCGCGCCACCATGCACAGTTCCGCAGCAGCAGCAGCAGCGTCAGTGGCTAACATTCCTCCCATAGCCACTGGCCGTGGACGCCTTGGGCGCCGCCCAGCAGGAGCATCTGCAACTCACGCTGCAGAGACACAGCAGCAGCAGCGTGTAGCACCTGCTCCCATTTTCCTCCAGCCGGGTCGGAAACGTCCCATTGAGGAAAAGGATGCAGACACTGTGGTGCAACTCATGACGGAGGATGAGCAGCCCGCCATCAGCTCTGCATCCGAGGCCTCCACCCTCACCACCACCACCACCACCACCCCTGTTCGCAGCAGCCGCCCAGCAGGGCCTGGGGAGGAGGCCAGTTCACCATCAGTCGCCGACCTGTCACTCAGCAGTCTTTTTACCCCAGGCACCATCAGGGTATTGTCTGCTGTTGTTGGCGATTTTGAGGAGGAGATGCTGATGGGCACTTTGGGGGAGGAGGGATTGGACAGCAAGACTGTGGCGACAGTCAAGCGTCCCATCCATGCATCAGGAGAGGAGTTTGGGGGGTCATCATCCCAGCAGGACATGTTTCAGGAGGGGCATGATGATGATGACCCGGTGACAGACAGAGACTGGGTGCCACCACCTCCAGGGGATGTCGTCCTCAGCAGCTCTGAGGAGGAGGAGGAGGATGCGCTTGTGGGCCTTGCAAGGAGGCGCATCATTGCAAGCATTGGCAGCGTCCCACACCCTGCTGGTGTCTCAGGCTCAGCAGCAGCAGCAGCAGCATCAGCCAGTACCACCACCAGCCGCACCCAAGCCCCCCCCCCAACCACCACAGGGAGACAGGCAGCAGCGCTTCCATGCCGTAGGGGGATGTTTCTGTCACCAATCTGGCGCTTTTTCACCATGCCCACTGTGTACAGCAAGTACGCCACTTGCAACCACTGTCAGCGGAAGTTGAGCAGAGGTGCAGACCCCTTAAAGTTCAGCACCAGCTCGCTCATCAACCACCTTGCGGCTAAACATTTCCACCAGCATGAGGAGTTCCAGAGGCTGAAGGCATCTGGTGCTGGCAGTGGCACCACACCCATCACTGCACAGCCTTCAGCAGCAGCAGCAGCAACAGCAGCCACCCGCCCTCCTGCTCCTCCAGCAGCACCAGCAGGAGTGCGGAAACGCACTGCTCCTCCCCCCTCTGCAACTCCTGCCGCCGACACTGAGGCCTGTTCTGGCAGCCAGTCCTCAGTGGCCTCCTCTGCTGTGTCTGCTGATTCCCGTGTCAGCAAAAGGCCACGCCAGAGCCTTTTGAGCGAGTCCTTCCAGGGGGTGGTTAGGGCTCTGCCTCCCAGCAGCCGTCGCGTGCGGCAGCTGAACGGCTTGCTGGCACGGGCCATGTGCTCCCAACTCCTGCCGTACACGCTCGTGCAGGAGGGGAGCGACATTCGTGCGCTGCTTGCTTGCGCAGCCCCAGACTGGCAGCTCCCCAGCAGACACTTTTTCTCCCGCAAGGCCATTCCTGCACTGCACCGCTTTGTGATGGCCAATGTGGAGCGAGGGCTGGAGCACGCGGTTGGTGAAAGGGTCCACGTCACCATGGACTCCTGGAGCAGCCGCTTCGGGACAGGCCGCTACCTGTCCTTCACTGTCCACTGGGTCAGCTTGGTGGAAGGGGGTGAGGATGGGAGAGCAGCAGCGGGCACAGCAGCAGCAGCAACACAGTGGGTGGTGCCACCCCGCAGGCTCAGGGGAACTGCAGCAGGTTCCTCCGATCCTCTGCCATCCTCCGGCACACCTGGCCAAACCCCCCGCCTCAGCAGCAGCGTGAAGGCCCGCCACTGCCAAGCGCTGCTGCACTTGGTCAGCCTTGGGAAGACCAAGCTGATGGCAACCCATGTGTTGGCCAAACTCCAGGAGCAGGAGAGGATTTGGCTGACCCCCAGAGGCCTCAGAGTCGGAGAGGTGGTGGCCGACAATGGGGCCAATCTGGTTGCCGCAATAGACAGGGGAAACCTGACCCACATCCCCTGTCTTGCCCACGTGCTGAACCTGGTGGTGCAGAAGTTCCTGCGCACCTACCAGGGGATGGGCGAACTGCTGGAAACGGCAAGGAATGTTGTGCGTCACTTCCGGCGCTCGGCTGCAGCCTGTGCGAGCCTGGAAGACGTGCAAAAGGAGCTGGATCTGCCACGCCATCGGCTGATCCTTGACGTTCCGACTCGCTGGAACTCCACCCTGGCGATGTTGGAGCGTCTGGTTGAACAGAGGCGCGCTGTCAAACAGTACCTTGCCCTGGCCACTGTTTCCGCAGCTCTGAGAAGGGACAAGACCAGCAACTTCCCGTCCATCGTCCCCGATGATGACTGGAGGCACATGCAGCAGGTGTGCTTAGTGCTGGCTCCCTTCCTGCAGGCCACAAACATGGTGAGCAGGGACCATGCTATGGTCTGCGAGTGGGTGCCCCTGGTTTCTCTGCTGAACAGGGCCCTCGATGCTTTGCTGGAACAGGGAGCGGCAGCCTTGGACCAGCAGGAGCGGCAACCAGCTGCGCAGTCCACCTCTGAGGGGGAGGAGGAGGAGGACTTGGTGGAGGTCCCTGACCTGGCTGCTGATGAGGGGGATCAGCACAGCGCAGCTGAGTTGGTGCGGGGGTGGAGAGAGGATGAGGCGGCAGAGGAGGAGGATGAGGACAGCACTGACGTCGATGTGCCAGCAGACGTGGCCCGCCTCTTCCCAATGGCAGCGCACATGCTGACGTGCCTGCGCAGGGACCCCAGGGTGATCCAGATGAAGCAGAGGGAGGACATCTGGATCAGCATGATGTTGGACCCACGCCTCAAGGGGAAGTTGAGCCAGTTCCTGCCGCCTGCAGGAGGAGACCCAGCGCAACAAATAAGGAGCTTGCAGCAGGCCCTTGTTGAGCGCTTGGAGGAAGCCTTCCCCCAGCCTTCCACCCCCACTGTCCAGCAGCCAGCACAGAGGCAGCAGCAGGTGCCTGCATCCAGCAGCAGCAAGCGCCCCACAGACCTGCTGTCTCTCAGCCACGAGCTCTACAGGACTGTAGAGGCTCCGGCAGCAGTGACTAGAGAGGAGATGCATGCAGCAGCATCCTCCTCCGGTCACAGCCAGCGCCTGACCCGCATGGTGGCTGACTACATGGGGTCGTACAGCGGGCTTGACAGCGATGCCCCTGTTGATCCCATGGAGTATTGGGTCAAGCGCATGGAGATCTGGAGCGAGCTGGCGCAGTACGCCCTGGAAGTGCTGTCCTGCCCCCCTTCCAGCGTGCTGTCCGAGCGCTGCTTCAGTGCAGCTGGTGGCGTGGTCACCGAGAAACGCTCACGTCTGTCTCACAAGTCTGTGGACAGACTGACGTTTCTCAAGATGAACCAGGCGTGGGTGGAAGGCGAGTTCCTGGCCCCTGTTGTCGGCGAGAGGGGGACATGAACTGGCTGCCGGAACCATCGTTAATGTGCCTTACCACCCTTTACCACCTCCTGGCTCCTGCTCACTAAGCCAGCCTGGTTCACTTTGACTATTACGTCGCCTGCAGCCACACATTTTACACCTACGGTGGGCTGCTGTGTACTGCCCTTCTGCTGTCTGTCTGTGTTTCCCACTGCCAGCGTATACAGAATTACCTTCTTCTGCTGCCACTCTGCCACCAGCTATTACGTCAAACAATAGCTATATTGGTTGCAAAACCAAAAACCAAACAAACCATTAAAAAAAAAAAAAGGTTTAATTTTTCTGAGGTGCCCGGGTTGAAAACTGTGTTGTCCCAGTTGTGTATTGGACACAATGTGGGCTGCACGACCGCTGTCTGGGACCTCCTGTTGTGTTTATTTACAGCCCTGGTATCACCGCTAGGTACCAGGGCTATTATGTCACGCTGCCTACCTGCTGCCACACTCACACTGCTCCTCCATACCTCCTCCTGCTGCTGCTGCTGCTGTCTGTCTGTGTTTCCCACTGCCAGGGTACACAGATGATTTACCTTCTGCTGCCACTCTGCCACCAGCTATTACGTCAAACAATAGCTGCTCGCCTACTCCTCCATTCCTCCTCCTGCTGCTGCTGTCTGTCTGTGTTTCCCACTGCCAGGGTACACAGATGATTTACCTTCTGCTGCCACTCTGCCACCAGCTATTACGTCAAACAATAGCTATATTGGTTGCAAAACCAAAAACCAAACAAACCATTAAAAAAAAAAAAAAGGTTTAATTTTTCTGAGGTGCCCGGGTTGAAAACTGTGTTGTCCCAGTTGTGTATTGGACACAATGTGGGCTGCACGACCGCTGTCTGGGACCTCCTGTTGTGTTTATTTACAGCCCTGGTATCACCGCTAGGTACCAGGGCTATTATGTCACGGCGAGCTGCCTGCCTCATTGACTGCCTGCTGCCACACACTCATCCTCCTCCTCCTGCTGCTGAATTTACCTCCTGCTGTCTTTGTGTTTCCACTGCCAGGGAGCACATACAATGGCGCTTCCAACATGCGTGCGCCCACCAGCTATTTGTTACGCTCAAAAATAGCTGCATTTCTTTAAAAAAAAAATTGAAAAGAGAAATACGTGAAGAAGAAGAAGACGATATTGAAAAGGAAGGAGAAGATGAAGATGAAGAAGAAGAAGAAGATGAAGAAGAAGATGAAGAAGAAGATGAAGAAGAAGATGAAGAAGAAGAAGAAGAAGAAGAAGAAGAAGAAGAAGAAGAAGAAGAAGAAGAAGAAGAAGAAGAGGAAGAGGAAGAAGAAGAAGAAGATGAAGATGAAGATGAAGATGAAGATGAAGATGAAGACAATATAGAAGAAGAAGATCGAGAAGAAGAAGAAGAAAGATAAAGAAGAAGAAGAACAAGTATATACAGTAACACTACTGAACAAAATTAAGGACACAACTTCTCTTTCCACATTTTTTTTTAAAGGAACATCCCCACATAATCACTTGCTGTTGTTACTTGGAAAAAAAGAGGTTTCTTGCATCATTCACCCTCAAAACAAGTGTTGGAAGCTATTTAAGGCCAATTCGAATAGTCAGCTCGAATAGTTAGCTCGAATACCGACTCGAATAGTGAGCTCGAAGTCCGAGGTCGAATCGAATAGTAAAAATTATTCGACTCGAATATTCGACTGACCTCGAATAATTTACTATTCGAATTCGACCAAACTCGAATTTTAAAAAGGGGTATTTGAGCATCACTAGTGCTAGCTGCCATCGAGACCTGGGAGGATTGGGCAGTCACATTAGGTACCTACCAGTTAGATACACCGGAAGGGAAACCGGAAGGGGTTCTCTTCGTACCACTTCCCTTCCGATTACAGATCATGCAGTTGTTCCATGCCCATAAGAACGCAGGCCACCCTGGGGTCACTCACACTCTGGATCTGCTCACGAGGTGTGTTTGGTGGCCTTCATTGGCCTCGGATTGTAAGGAATTTGTCAGAGAGTGTGTTGTGTGCACCAGGAGCAAACCTTCTCGCCTGGCTCCGATGGGTACCCTACAATCCTTACCAGTGCCAAGTGAACCGTGGACCCATCTGTCCATGGACTTCATCGGCGAGCTCCCCAGGTCGGAAGGCATGACTGTCATATGGGTGATCGTAGACAGGTTCAGCAAAATGGCCCATTTTGTTCCTCTTAGAGGATTTCCCTTAGCTCAAGAGTTAGCTGACCTCTTCATACAACACATCTTCCGGTTACATGGAATCCCGGATGATGTGGTTTCTGATAGAGGAGTCCAATTGGTATCGAAGTTTTGGAGGGCCTTTTGCCGTACGTTGGGTATGAACCTGTCCTTTTCATCTGGGTATCACCCGCAGACCAACGGGCAGACCGAAAGGGTTAATCAGGCACTGGAACAATTCCTTAGATGCTATGTGGCAGATGCGCAAACCGAATGGGTTAAGTTTTTGCCCTTTGCAGAATTTGCGCACAACAACCTGAAAAGCTCTTCCACAGGGTTGTCCCCTTTTCAGGTTGTATCGGGAAGGTCTCCTAAATTTCCCCATTACCAGTGTGTTCTTCTCCCTTCCCAACCCTGGAGGATTGGCAAAAGGCTTTGAAGGAGCTTTGGGGACAGGTGAAGAAAAATTTAGGAGTAGCTTTTCGGAATCAGAAGAAACAGGCCGACAAGAGACGGTCTGTTGAGTGGCACTTCACCCCAGGAGACATGGTTTGGGTGTCGACCAGACATTTGGCTCTCAGACAACCATCCACCAAGTTGGGTCCCAGGTTCGTAGGGCCTTATCCGGTGGCCAGGAAGATCAATGATGTCTCTTATGTGATTGATCTCCCAGCCAGCATGAGAAGTGGGAGGTCATTCCATGTCTCTCTGTTAAAGCCGGCAGCATATGTGGATTCCTCCCCCTCCTCCCCCAGTGGTAGTGGAGGGCCAGACGGAGTATGAGGTTGAAAAGATTTTGGATCCTCGTCTGGTACAGAATTCTGTGCAGTATCTAGTCCACTGGAAGGGGTATGGTGTGGAAGACAGATCTTGGGTAGCAGAGGATCGCATGCATGCTGAGAAATTAAGGAAGAAGTTTCATCAGTTACATCCTGAGAAGCTGTGTAGGAAGTGTCCGGAGTCCACTCCTCAAGGGGGGCGGGTACTGTAAGGCTTAGCGGAGGCACCGCCGCCACGCTGGGCAACATGGCGGCGGTCTCCGCTTCCCAGCTGGCGGTTTCCACCACACAGCCTTGCCTTACTACGGTGCTGGGGGCACAGAGCAGTGGGGACACCACTGCCGCGGCTGGCGACATGGCAGCTGGTCCCGCAACCCAGCCGGCAGACTTCAGTGCACGTTCGTGCGCTGATCTGGGGCCTGGCCTCTCTGGTACACTGAGGCGGAGGGTCACGCGCGCGAGAGAGAGAGGCGGCAGGACCTTTACCTCCTACGTAGGAAGGTCAGCTGACTCTCCTGTCAGCTGACCTCAGGAGGTCTCCTGATTGGCTGGGCTTCTGGGCGGTCTGGCTGAGTGACTCTCAGCATATAAGGAGCTGGATTTCAGTTGCTCCTTGTCTGCTGTCGTGAATGCTTAGGTGTTAACTTTCAGACCTTAGCTCAGTTCCTAGGTGTTGATACCAAGGACGTCACACCTCAGTTTAGGATTGTATTTGTATTTATTACCTGTGTCTTGACTCTGGCTATCCCTGACTACTCTTACTCTAATTGATCTTGTACCTTTGCCTATCTGATTCAAGTTGCCGACCCTGCCTGTTTACCGGCTCTGAATCAGCCTTCCGTTCTTGTACTGTTGCCGTCTCTCTGTTGCCAAACCTCTGCTTGTCTGACCTTTCTCCCTCCAGTGGATTGTCTCCCACTGGAGGGCAATCTCTGAGGCTTGCCTCTTTGAGACGCCTGCCCTAGCAGACCGTTACTGCCAGTGGCTGAGATTCCTCTTCTAGCCTCTTAGAGGATCTCACATACGGGGTTCCCATTCAGAGGTAACCACACCTCTGAGGAATCGCTGTGTGGTGGATATTTCCACGGTCGTGTGTTTTGATACTGTCATTATCGTTATCACTGTTGTAGGTGTCCAGACGTTAGTCATACTCATATTATTGGTGATTCTGCAGGTCATCAATAATCAGGTATTCATCTGCATTTTTGGGGATACTGCAGATCGCCAATAATCAGATTCTCTCTGGGCACTGACGCCTATCGTTACAGTATAGGCTCGAAAGCCTACTACCAATTAAGCATATTAGGTGATGTGCATCTCTGTAATAAGAAGGGGTGTGGTCTAATGACATCAACACCCTATATCAGGTGTGCATAATTATTAGGCAACTTCCTTTCCTTTGGCAAAATGGGTCAAAAGAAAGACTTGACAGGCTCAGAAAAGTCAAAAATAGTGAGATATCTTGCAGAGGGATGCAGCACTCTTAAAATTGCAAAGCTTCTGAAGCGTGATCATCAAACAATCAAGCGTTTCATTCAAAATAGTCAACAGGGTCGCAAGAATCGTGTGGAAAAACCAAGGTGCAAAATAACTGCCCATGAACTGAGAAAAGTCAAGCGTGCAGCTTCCAAGATGCCACTTGCCACCAGTTTGGCCATATTTCAGAGCTGCAACATCACTGGAGTGCCCAAAAGCACAAGGTGTGCAATACTCAGAGACATGGCCAAGGTAAGAAAGGCTGAATGACGACCACCACTGAACAAGACACACAAGCTAAAACGTCAAGACTGGGCCAAGAAATATCTCACTTTTTGTAAGGCTTTATGGACTGATGAAATGAGAGTGAGTCTTGATGGGCCCGTGGCTGGATTGGTAAAGGGCAGAGAGCTCCAGTCCGACTCAGATGCCAGCAAGGTGGAGTACTGGTTTGGGCTGCTATCATCAAAGATGAGCTTGTGGGGCCTTTTCGGGTTGAGGATGTAGTCAAGCTCAACTCCCAGTCCTACTGCCAGTTTCTGGAAGACACCTTCTTCAAGCAGTGGTACAGGAAGAAGTCTGCATCCTTCAAGAAAAACTTGATTTTCATGCAGTACAATGCTCCATCACACACGTCCAAGTACTCCACAGCGTGGCTGGCAAGAAAGGGTATAAAAGAAGAAAAACTAATGACATGGCCTCCTTATTCACCTGATCTGAACCCCATTGAGAACCTGTGGTCCATCATAAAATGTGAGATTTACAAGGAGGGAAAACAGTACACCTCTCTGAACAGTGTCTGGGAGGCTGTGGTTGCTGCTGCACGCAATGTTGATGGTGAACAGATCAAAACACTGACAGAATCCATGGATGGCAGGATTTTGAGTGTCCTTACAAAGAAAGGTGGCTATATTGGTCACTGATTTGTTTTTGTTTTGTTTTTGAATGCCAGAAATGTATATTTGTGAATGTTGAGATGTTATATTGGTTTCACTGGTAAAAATAAATAATTGAAATGGGTATATATTTGTTTTTTGTTAAGTTGCCTAATAATTATGCACAGTAATAGTCACCTGCACACACAGATATCCCCCTAAAATAGCTAAAACTAAAAACAAACTAAAAACTACTTTCAAAAATATTCAGCTTTGATATGAATGAGTTTTTTTGGGTTAATTGAGAACATGGTTGTTGTTCAATAATAAAAGTATTCCTCAAAAATACAACTTGCCTAATAATTCTGCACGCCCTGTAATTTGCATTGGAACAAAACAAATCTGATTGGCTGTTTGTGGCTCCAACCCCTTTCTCATTATCCATTAGCAGTGGAAGAATGGCAGTAATGTAAATATTTCTCTTGAAAATCAATAGGTGGATTTTGATTGGCTTTTGCAGGCTCCACCCACTTTTCTGAATATTAATGCTAGACACCCATCGACCAACTTTGCAACGTTTGATAAACCTACCTGAATTTTTATTGGCTTGTATAGGCTCCACCCACTTTTCAGAATATTATTCCAAGTCACCCAATGACCAACTGTGCAAAGTTTGAGAACCCTGCCATTAACAGTGTAAGAAGTGTAAGAATGGCTGCAGTTTACATTTTCCTAGTGAAATGTGTATTTGTCTCCGCCCCCTTTTTGGTTATGGGAATAAAAAGTATCCTATACTTTATTCCAGGTAATGTACTATGTGTGTGCCAAATTTCATTCAAATCCGTTCAGCCGTTTTTACATGATCGAGTAACAAACATCTAAACATACAAACTTTCCCATTTATAATACTAGCTGGTTGCCCGGGTATGCATTTGGCTAGTGTTGGCTCCTAACACACAATTACTCAATTACTTAATGACCTAGTTTGTGAGTTTTGCGGTCTTTGGCATTAATGATTTGCGTTGAATGAAATAAATCTAATTGGCTGTAGCTCCACCTCCTTTTCTGAATTTGAACCCCAGTCACTAAAAGGCCAACTGTACCAGGTTTGAGGCTTGTGCCATTAACAGTGCAAGAATTGCAACAATGAAATATTCCCCTTGAAAATCAATAGGTGAATTTTGATTGGCTTTTGTTGGCTCCACACGCTTTTCTGAATATTAATCCCAGTCACCCAGTAACCAACTGTGCAAAGTTTGAGAACCCTACCATTACCAGTGTAAGAATGGCTGCAGTTTACATTTTGCCAGTGAAATTTGTATTTGTCTCCGCCCACTGATGTCCTGACGTTTCCTGGGTATGTATTTGGCCGGTGTTGGCTGTGGCCACTTTTTCTAACCCTAACACACAATTACTCACTGACCATCCATGTTTGTGAGGTTTGTGGTCTTTGACATGCATAATTTGCATTGAAATGAAACAAATTTGATTGTTTTTTTTGTGGCTCCACCCCCTTTTCTGAATTTGAACCCCAGTCACCCAATGACCAACTGTACCAGATCTGAGGCTTGTGCTATTAACAGTGCAAGAATAGCAGCAATAAAATATTACAGTTGAAAATCAAAAGGTGAATGTTGCTTGGCTATTGTGGGCTCCACCCACTTTTTCTGAATAATAATCTCAGTCACCCAGTGACCAACTGTCCAAAATTTGAAAACCATACCACTAACAGTGTAAGAATGGCTGCAGTTTACATTTTTCCCAGTGAAATTTGTATTTGTCTCCACCCACTGATGACCCACTATGCCCGATTATGTATTTGGCTGGTGTTCGCTATCGCCCTTTTTTTAACCCTAACACACAATTACTTAATGACCAAGTTTGTAAGCTTTGCAGTCTTTGTCATCAATAATTTTCACTGAAATGAAACAAATCTGATTGGCTGCTTGTGGCTCCACCCCTTTTCTGAATTTGAACCCCAGTTATATAAAGACCAACTGTACCAGGTTCTAACAGTGCAAGAATGGCAGCAATGTAAATATTTCCCTTGAAAATCAATAGGTGAAATTTGATTTGCTTATGTAGGCTCCACCTAAGAACGACTGCAGTTTACATTTCCTGGTGAAATTTGTATTTGTCTCCACCCACTTTTTGGTTATGGGAATAAAAAGTATCCTATACTTTATTCCAGGTAATGTACTATGTGTGTGCAAAATTTCATTCAAATCCGTTCAGCCATTTTTGCGTGATCGAGTAACAAACATCCAAACATCCAATCTTTCCCATCCTACTAATATAATAAATGGGAAAGTTTGAATGTTTGTTACTTGATCATGCAAAAATGGCTGAACGGAAAAAAAAGTGGGTGGAGACAAATACAAATGTAACTGGTAAAAATGTATACAGCAGCCATTCTTACACTGGGAATGGCAGGGTTCTCAAACTTTGCACAGTTGGTCACTGGGTGACTGGGATTATTATTCAGAAAAGTGAGTGAAGCCTACAAAAGCAAATCAAAATCCACCTATTGATTTTTAAGAGAGGAATAATTAATTGCTGCCATTCTTGCACTGTTAATGGTACAAGCCGCTTGCAGTATCATTCACCTGTACCAGTACTATGGCCATTGGGTGATCGGGGTTCAATTTCAGAAAAGGGGTGGGGCCACAACCAGTCAGATTTATTTTGTTTCAATACAAATTATTGATGCCAAAGACCGAAAAGCTCACACACCTGGTCATTAAGTAATTGAGCAATTGTGTGTTAGGGTTAGGAAAAGTTGGGCAGAGCCAACACTGGCCAAATACATACACGGGCAATGCCGGGCTGTCAGCTAGTTTATAATATTAGTAGGATTAGTAGGATGGGAAAGTTCAGATGTTTGGATGTTTGGATATTTGGATATTTAGATGTTTGTTACTCGATCACACAAAAATGGCTGAACAGATTTGAATTAAATTTGGCACACACAGAGTACATTACCTGGAGTAAAATCTAGGATACTTTTTTTTCCCATAAAGTGGGTGGAGACAAATGCAGATTTCATTGGGACAATTTAAACATCAGCCATTCTTACATTGTCAACGGTAGGGTTCTCAAACTTTGCACAGTTGGTCACTAGAAGACTGAGATTAATAATCATAAAAGTGGGTGGAGCCTACAAAAGCCAATCAAAATTCACCTATTGATTTTCAAGGGAAAATATTTCATTGCTGCTATTCTTGCACTGTTAATGGCACAAGCCTTAAACCTGGTACAGTTGGCCCTTTGGTGACTGGGGTTCAAATTCAAAAAAAGGAGGTGAAGCCACAGCCAATTAGATTTGTTTCATTTTAATGAAAATTATTGATGCCAAAGACTGCAAAGCTCACAAACTAGGTCATTGAGTAATTGAGTAATTCATTATGTGTTAGGTTTAGAAAAAGTGGGCAGAGCCCACTTCTATTCTTACACTGTTAATGGCAGAAGCCTCAAACCGGGTACAGTTGGTCATTGGGTGACTGGGGTTCAAGTTAAGAAAAGGGGGTGGAGCCACACACAGCTAATCAGATTTGTTTCTTTTCAATGCAAGTTATTGATGCCAAAGACCGCAAAGCTCACAAACTTAGTAATTAAGTAATTGTGTGTTAGGGTTAGAAAAAGTGGGCACAGCCAACACCCGCCAAATACATATTAGGGCAACCCGGGTCATTAGTGGATGGAGACAAATACAAATTTCACTGGAAAATGTAAACTGCAGCCTTTTTACACTGTTAATGGTAGGGTTCTCAAACTTTGCACAGTTTGCCACTCTGTGACTGGAATTCATATTCAGAAAAGTAGGTGGAGCCTACAAAAGCCAATCAAAATGCGCACATTGATTTTCAAGGGGAATATGTAATTGCTGCCATTCTTGCATTCTTCATGGTACAAGCCTTAAACCTGGTACAGTTGGTCATTGCGTGACTGTGGTTTAAATTCAGAAAAGGGGCAGAGCCACAAACAGCCAGTCAGATTTTAAATTTTAGTTTCAAAAACCTTTATTAAGGTAGCAATATAAAGAACGACACATAATTAGCCAAAAGGAGTCAACACCACCCAACATGGGCGGAGTGACTTCATAAAAAAAGAATGTACATAATTACAATCTTTATACATCTAAGCTATATGATGTACATATAACTAAGTTATTCTAGAGCAGTTACATTGGAAAAATATGCATACAAAGAAGTACAGTACATTCAGTTGCATTGGAGAGTAACAAGTTGAATGAGATTGGATGGTATCATGGGGTAATTATAAAATTTAGCTAATAAATAAATGTTAATACAGAATAGGGGAACCGGGAAACATTATCCAAGTTCAATCGATTGTTGTTTTTGTCATGTCTATAAAGTTTATTTTAGGCCTCCAACATATATAAAGTTAGGGATAGGCTACGCCTCCAGAACCGCTGATAAACTGAGATTCCCTCTAAGTTGTATCCATGGCTCCCAAATATTTATAAACTGATCCATTGTATCTTTGATTAAAGCATTAAGCCTCTCACACACCATTATATGGTCAATTCGTTGTTCCAGAACTGTCAGGGACAGAGAGGGCTGCAACCATTGGGATGCTATGTATGTTTTAGCTGCTACAAAAATATATTGTAGCAGTCTATGTTGTGGATTGGTGAGTTTGGGAGGCTGTAATCCCAATAGGTATACCTTGGGATTTTTAACTACTCGAGGGGAAAATAAGCTTGATATTTTCCTAGTTAGTTTTGACCAAAATATTGCAACTTTTGGGCAAGTCCACCATGTGTGGAAAGTAGTTCCATTCACAGTGCAGCCACAAAAGCATTGTGGGGAATGAGTTGGGTCAATTTTATGTAAGCGGACTGGATCTAAATATGATCTATGCAGGAGCCTGAGTGAAGATTCCAGATTAGAAGTCTGCAGACTTCCTCTGGATAAGGTATCCAGACATTGTGACCATTGTTCTTTTGTTAGAGGTGAACCTATATCTTTTTCCCAGTCCAGCATATACGGGAATTTGTAGTCAGGGGGTGGCTGATTAAAGGTACAATATAGGAAGGATAAAACTCCTTTACGCAGCGGATCATGTAAGCACATGTTCTCAAATGAAGATTGCTGTACATCTTGAGCTAATACTGTTAGGCGTTTGCAATAATGGAAAATCTGGGAGGCCCTCAGGTATTCTAAAGGTGGCATATTTTTTTCCACTATGAATTGGTTTAAGGTATAGAGTTTACCTCTGCTCATTAAACTTCTAAGCGAGGTTATACCATTCAACTGCCACCAGTGGAAAGCCCGCACATCTTGGCCAGGTAAAAGATCTGGGCTTTGGAGAAATTCTGTTCGTGGGGAGGGCTGAGATTGCAAGTTCCATTTAAAACGGTACCTTCGCCAAATGGCCAGGGTGAAAGCTGATATGGGGGACCTAATAGCAATATTAGCTGGGAGAGGTGTTTTTGCCCACAGGGCCCCTTTCCAGGAAATTGGAGAAAGGAGAGCGTTTTCTATGGAGACCCACAATGGTGCGTGAGAGCCTGCATAAATGAGCGGGAGTGAAGCTAGTTGTGAGGCGTGAAAATATCGTTTCAGGTGCGGAACTGAGAGGCCCCCATCCTTCCTGTGCCAATGCATGACTCTTCTAGAGATGCGCGGGCGCTTGTCTCTCCATATAAATTTGAATAGAGCCGTTTGTAGTTTTTGTAAATCTGGGGTTTGTAGTTGGACAGGTAGCACCCTGAAAAAATATGTAAGTTTTGGTAGCCACGTCATTTTTATGGCTGTTACTCTTCCAAGCCAGGAAAGATGGGGGTAATCCCATTGAGAGAGGAGGGCCATAAGCTCCTGCACCAGAGGTCTATAGTTCCATTTATAAATTTGGGAAACATCATTGCATAATTTAACACCAAGATATTGGATATAATGAGGTTGAAATTGAAATCGAAATATAGAAGCCATCATTCTGCCCATATCCTTAGGATAATTGCAGAACATAATTTCTGATTTATCAATATTAAGATGTAGGCCTGACACTGTGCCAAATGAATGAAGGGTCTTCAGGAGATTGGGGATCGAAATCATAGGATTGGTGAGGGTGAGAAGGACATCGTCCGCAAACAGACTCAGTTTTGCTGTGAGGGGAGGGATAGTGTACCCTGAAATATCAGGATGCAATCTAATGTTTTCTGCAAGGGGCTCCATTGGTAGTGCAAAGATAGCAGGTGAGAGGGGACAGCCCTGCCTCGTGCCTCGAAAGATATTGATGGGTTGGTAGGAGGTACCTGGGAGTTTTAAGGTAGCTTGAGGTGAGGAATATAACAGATTTTAAATTTTAATGCAATTATTGATGCTAAAGATTGCAAAGCTCACAAACTTGGTCATTTAGTATTTGAGTAATTGTGTGTTAGGGTTACAAAAAGTGGGCACAGCCAACACCAGCCAAATACAAAACCGAGCATCGCCGGGACATCAGTGGGCAGAGACAAATACAAATTTCACTGGGAAAATGTAAACTGCTGCCATTCTTACACTGGGTTGGGTTTTCATACTTAATGGTAGGGTTTTCATACTTTGCACAGTTGGTCACTGGGTGACTTGGATTAATATTCAGGAAAAGTGGGTGGAGCCTACAAAAGCCAATCAAAATTCACCTATTGATTTCCAAGGGGAATATGTAATTGCTGCCATTTTTGCACTGTTAATGGCACAAGCCTCAAGCCTGGTACAGTTGGTCATTGAGTGACTGGATTTCACATTCAGAAAAGGGGTGGAGCCACAAACAACCAATCAGATTTCATTCATTTCAATGCAAATTACTGATGCCAAAGACTGCAAAGCTAACAAACTTGGTCATTGAGTAATTGTGTGTTAGGGTTACAAAAAGTGTGTGCAGCCAACACGAGTCAAATGCATACTCGGGCAATGTAGGGACATCAGTGGGCGGAGACAAATTCAAATTTTACTGGTAAAATGTAAACCAGCAGCCATTCTTACACTGCCAATGGTAGAGTTCTCAAGCTTTGCACAATTGGTCACTGGGTGACTGGGATTAATAATCATAAAAGTGGGAGAAGCCTACAAAAACCAATCAAAATTCACCTATTGATTTTCAAGGGAAAATATTTCATTGCTGCTATTCTTGCACTGTTAATGGCACAAGCCTTAAACCTGGTACAGTTGGCCCTTTGGTGATTGGGGTTCAAATTCAAAAAAAGGAGGTGAAGCCACAACCAATTAGATTTGTTTCATTTTAATGAAAATTATTGATGCCAAAGACTGCAAAGCTCACAAACTAGGTCATTGAGTAATTGAGTAATTCATTATGTGTTAGGTTTAGAAAAAGTGGGCAGAGCCAACAATAGCCAAATACATACCCGGGCAACGCCATGCAACCAGCTAGTTTATAATATTAGTAGGATAGGACGGAGACACACACAGTAATATTTGAGAAGCGAAATGAAGTGTTTTGGATTTACAGAAAGTGTGCATTAATTGTTCAACCACTTCACGACCACTGACAGCCGATCGGCGGACTTGACAGCTGGGCCTAAAGGACCGCTGTGAAGCGCACTTCTGCGGCGATCGCGTCACTAGTGATGCGATCTGCCGCCGGCATTAGGCTCCGCCCACCTCACGCCGTAACCCGCCGGCCAATTAGCAGCGCCGGCGGGTTTGAAAATTACAATTTAGCCAATAGAAAGTGTATAATACACTTTGTTTATGTAACAAAGTGTATTATACTGGCTGCCTCCTCTTCTGATGGTCACTTCGTCGTGCAACCATCAGAGAGGATGGCAGCCTTGTAAGTTTAGCTAAACACACACACTTTCGCCCACCCAGACCTCCCAATTGCCCACCCCAGCCCTCAGAACCCCCCGCACCACCCCAGCACACCATTGTTTGCACCCAAACACCTCCCTAAAAACCCATCAATCACTCCCTGTCACTATCTGTCAATGCTATTCCCTAGATTAGGTCCATAACTGCCCCCTAGGGTCCCCTGATCACCCCCCTACCCTCAGATCTCCCCCAGACCCCCACCAGACCACCACCTGTGTACTGTATACATTTGTATACATCTGCCGTACCCACTGATCACCTGTCTATCACATATCTATCACCACCACCCATCAGAGCAGACCCTTAACTGTCCCTTGGGGGCACCTGATCACCCGCCCAGACCCTCAGATTACCCTCAGACCCCCTCCTGATAACCTCCCTAGTGCATTGTTTACATCTATTCTCCTCTGTAATCACTCACTAGTCTTCCTTCGGTCACCCCCTGTGTCTGCCAACCATCAGATCAGGACCCAATCTGCCCCGTGCGGGCACCTAATCAACCCCCTACACCCTCAGATTGCCCTCAGACCCCCCCTCCCCCCCATTCACCTTTCCAGTGCATTGTAATTGATTGTGCTGTAATTTTATTTGATTGTGCTGTGATCGGCTTTGATTGTCCCGTGATCGGCTTTGATTGTCCCGTGATCGGCTTTGATTGTCTCGTGATCGGCTTTGATTGTCTCGTGATCGGCTTTGATTGTCCCGTTATCGGCTGTGATTGCCCTGTGATTTGCTGTGATTGCCCTGTGATTGCCCTGTGATTGGCTTTGATTGCCCCGTGATTTGAGTGCCCTGTGATTGGCCTGCGATTGCCCTGTGATTGCCTTTGATTACCTTGTGATTGGCTTTGATTGTCTTTGTTTTCTCGTGATTGTCTTTGATTGTCCTGTGATTGTTTCTGATTACCTCTGATTCCCCACCACCTACACCCCCCACCACCCCAGATCACCCCCCTGTCACTATCCTAGTGATCTAAAAACAGTGATCAGTGAAAACTGTCACTTTTTTAGTATCACTAGTGTTAGCAGTTAGGCCAGTTAGCTAGGCCCCTTTGTTAGTGTCAGTTAGTGCTCAGCCCACTGCACCACAGTCACTAATTAGCATCATCACTGTCGCTAATCAACATTGGTACTATATAGTATCTGTAAGTGATCATTTATATTAGAGTCACTAGGATTCACTAAAAAATGCAGTGTTAGCCTGATCAGGCCTGATCGGTTGCCTGCACTTGCGTTCAGCCCGCCACTCCGCAGTGACAGAATTTTTTTTCTGATCACTGCAAAAAAAAAAAACACTGTACAATAGCTGTGGCACTGTAAAGATCAGTTTTGATTTTTTTTTTTTTTTTTTTTTTTTTTTATCAAAACTCAGTGACCACTGCTTTCTGCTCCTCAAGTATTCCCTTTTTCCTAGGTAGGTGCTCTTTTTTCTGGGTAGTCTCAGAGGAATACCCCCTACATTTAGCAGTCCACCATGGCAAGAAAGGGTATTCCGATGATGAGGTGTTCAGGTACATGGCCCAGTCGGATGAGGACGATTGGGACGACTCATTCAACAAATCTTCTGGGTCAGAGTTTGAACCTATAGAGGACAGTGGCTCACTGACCGATAGTGATGACGAGGATGAGGTCCCGGCTAGAGCCAGGCGTACCACACCCCATGTTGTTGGACCGCAGATGGCGCAGGATCAGCCTCAAGGGCAGCAGAGTGGTGCTAGTGCTGGTCTGAGATTTCATGGTGGGGCAGGCACCAGCAGCACAGCATCTCCTGGACTTAGCACCAGTGCTTCCTTATAGTGAACCTTAAGTCAAGTAAAGGAGGTCGCAATAGCAGCATAGGGGGCGATATACAGGCTGGGAACGCGAACAATCACTCGCGTTCCCATGCCTGTCGGCCGGTGACGGCCAAACCGGAAGTGCTCGCCGGCGGGTCCTGGGACATCGGAGCGGAGCTGCGAGGGCACCGATCGGCTGCTGGGGGCTGAGGGAAGCCCCAGGTGAGTGAATCTCATTTTTTTTACTTGACTTAAGGTTCGCTTTATACCCTGGTGAAGTGGCGAGCACCAGCATGGAAGTTGAAACTGGTTCGGTGGCACGTGCAGTAAGATCCCGGTCGTAGCCACTAGTGTTGGGCGAACATCTAGATGTTCGGGTTCGGGCCGAACAGGCTGAACATGGCCGCGATGTTCGGGTGTTCGACCCAAACTCCGAACATAATGGAAGTCAATGGGGACCCGAACTTTTGTGCTTTGTAAAGCCTCCTTACATGCTACATACCCCAAATTTACAGGGTATGTGCACCTTGGGAGTGGGTACAAGAGGAAAAAAAAATTAGCAAAAAGAGCTTATAGTTTTTGAGAAAATCGATTTTAAAGTTTCAAAGGGAAAACTGTCTTTTAAATGCGGGAAATGTCTGTTTTCTTTGCACAGGTAACATGCTTTTTGTCGGCATGCAGTCATAAATGTAATACATATAAGAGGTTCCAGGAAAAGGGACCGGTAACGCTAACCCAGCAGCAGCACACGTGATGGAACAGGAGGAGGGTGGCGCAGGAGGAGAAGGCCACGCTTTGTGAGACACAACAACCCAGGCCTTGCATTAGGACAAGAAGCGTGCGGATAGCATGCTTTGTACCGCCATGCAGTCATAAATGTAATAAAGATAAGTGGTTCAATAAACAGGGACCACGCGGCAACGCTAACCCAGCAGCAGCAGACGTGATGGAACAGGAGGAGGCGCAGGAGGAGAAGGCCACGCTTTGTGAGACACAACAACCCAGGCCTTGCATGAGGACAAGAAGCGTGCGGATAGCATGCTTTGTACCGCCATGCAGTCATAAATGTAATAAAGATAAGTGGTTCAATAAACAGGGACCACGTGGCAACGCTAACCCAGCAGCAGCAGACGTGATGGAACAGGAGGAGGCGCAGGAGGAGAAGGCCACGCTTTGTGAGACATAACAACCCAGGCCTTGCATGAGGTACCGCCATGCAGTCATAAATGTAATAAAGATAAGTGGTTCAATAAACAGGGACCACGCGGCAACGCTAACCCAGCAGCAGCAGACGTGATGGAACAGGAGGAGGCGCAGGAGGAGAAGGCCACGCTTTGTGAGACACAACAACCCAGGCCTTGCATGAGGACAAGAAGCGTGCGGATAACATGCTTTGTACCGCCATGCAGTCATAAATGTAATAAAGATAAGTGGTTCAATAAACAGGGACCACGCGGCAACGCTAACCCAGCAGCAGCAGACGTGATAGAACAGGAGGAGGCGCAGGAGGAGAAGGCCACGCTTTGTGAGACACAACAACCCAGGCCTTGCATGAGGACAAGAAGCGTGCGGATAGCATGCTTTGTACCGCCATGCAGTCATAAATGTAATAAAGATAAGAGGTTCCATAAACAGGGACCGGCAACGCTAACCCAGCAGCAGCAGCACACGTGATGGAACAGGAGCAGGCGCAGGAGGAGAAGGCCATGCTTTTTGAGACACAACAACCCAGGCCTTGCATGAGGACAAAAAGCGTGCGGATATAGCAGCAATGCTTTTTGCCGCCATGCAGTCATAAATGTAATACAGATGAGAGGTTCAATAAACAGGGACCGGAAACGCTACACCATCCCAGATGTTCATTGGTCATGTTACTTGGTTGGGGTCCTGGAGTGTTGCGTAGTCATTTCCAATCCAGGATTGATTCATTTTAATTTGAGTCAGACGGTCTGCATTTTCAGTGGAGAGGCGGATACGCCGATCTGTGACGATGCCTCCGGCAGCACTGAAACAGCGTTCCGACATAACGCTGGCTGCCGGGCAAGCCAGCACCTCTATTGCGTACATTGCCAGTTCGTGCCAGGTGTCTAGCTTTGATACCCAATAGTTGAAGGGTGCAGATGGATTGTTCGACACAGCTACGTCATCTGACATGTAGTCCTTGACCATCTTCTCCAGGCGATTGGTGTTGGAGGTGGATCTGCACGCTTGCTGTTCAGTGGGCTGCTGCTGCATGGGTGTCAGAAAATTTTCCCACTCCAAGGACACTGCCGATACCATTCCCTTTTGGGCACTAGCTGCGGCTTGCGTTGTTTGCTGCCCTCCTGGTCGTCCTGGGTTTGCGGAAGTCAGTCTGTCGGCGTACAACTGGCTAGAGGAGGGGGAGGATGTCAATCTCCTCTCTAAAGTCTCCACAAGGGCCTGCTGGTATTCTTCCATTTTGACCTGTCTGACTCTTTCTTCAAGCAGTTTTGGAACATTGTGTTTGTACCGTGGATCCAGAAGGGTATAAACCCAGTAATTGGTGTTGTCCAGAATGCGCACAATGCATGGGTCGCGTTCAATGCAGTCTAGCATGAATTGAGCCATGTGTGCCAGAGTCCTACCAGAATCCTCATCATCCTCTTGTGAGCGTTGTGATAGTTGTTGTGATGCATCATAGTCGTCACCTTCCTCCTGGTCTGCTTCTGCTGACCATTCGCGCTGAATTGTTGAAGTCCAACGTGCACCGCTCTGGCCCCCGTCAGTGGTGGCATGAAATTCCTGCTCCAACTCCAGCTGTTCCTCCTCCTCTTCTTCGTCATAGCTGCTGGGGCCAGCGTTCCCTGAGGCGGATGGCCTGATGTTGGTACCATCACGCTGATCGTTTTCTCCTTCAGATTCCCCCAGTTGCATCATGACAGCTGTTTCCTTGATTTTCAACATTGACCTCTTCAGTAAACACAGCAGTGGTATGGTAATGCTGACTGAAGAGTTGTCACTGCTCACAAGCAACGTGGATTGCTCAAAAATTTGGAGGACTTGGCAGAGGTCCAACATGTTGGCCAAATCGGATCCACAGAAGCTTGGCAGCTGTCCGGATGCGCCTCGGTACTGCGCCGTCATGTACTGGACCACTGCACTCTTCTGCTCACAAAAGCGTGCTAGCATGTGCAGCGTAGAATTCCAGCGCGTAGGGACATCACACAGCAAGCGATGGTGGGGGAGATTGAAGCGCTCCTGCATCTTGGCGAGTGCCCCCGAAGCAGTACTGGAATTTCTACAATGTTTGGCCACTCGACGCACCTTCAACAGAAGATCGGCCCCTCCTGGGTATGTCCTCAGGAACCGCTGAACTACTAGGTTCATCACGTGCGCCAGGCAAGGGATGTGTGTCAGCTTAGCCAACCTTAAAGCGCGAATGAGATTACTCCCATTATCACACACAACCATGCCCGGTTTCAGGTCCAGCGGTGCCAGCCACAAATCCGTCTGTTCCTTTATTCCCTTCCAAATTTCCTCCCCTGTGTGCTGCTTATCCCCAAGGCAGATCAGCTTCAGCAACGCTTGCTGACGCATGCCAACAGCTGTGCTGCACTGCTTCCATGATCCTACTGCTGCTGGGTTAGCGTTTCCGGATGAGGTACAGCTTTGAGATGCGTTGGAGGAGAAGGAGTCAGAGAGGTAGGTGCTGCTGTTGTTATCCAGTGGGAGGGACGGCGGTGCAGCTGTTTGCTGCGTGAGCAACACCCGCGCCGTAGCAGGTGAGGAATCGCTGCCAGGCTCCACAAGGTTCACCCAGTGCGCGGTAAGGGAGATGTATCGACCCTGTCCGAACGCACTCGTCCAAGTGTCAGTGGTGAAGTGAACCTTGCAGGCAATGGCATTCTTCAAGCTTCGGGTTATTTTGCTGACCACGTGCTCATGCAACTCAGGCACTGCAGAGCGCACAAAGTGGTAGCGGCTGGGAACCACGTAACGTGGGATGGCCACTGACATCATGCCCTTGAAGCTGTTTGTCTCCACCACTCGATATGGCAGCATTTCGCAGGCCAGAAGCTTGGCTATGCTGGCTGTTACTGCTACGGCCCGGGGGTCATTTGCTGGCAATTTCCTCTTGCGCTCAAACATCTCCGACACAGACAACTGAACCGTAGCGCTGCACACGGAAGGGCTGTTGGTTGTTGTGTTTGATGAACACTGGGAGACCTCAAGAGCACTACTCCGGAAAGTGACAGTGTCAGCGTCGTCTGATGTTTGTGAATGTTGTGAACCACGCAATGGCTGGGCTACTGCTGCTGCTGAGGCGGGTCTGGTGGTGAGTCTAGTGAACCCAAGGGAGGCAGTGTTGCTGGTACCCTGTCCTGCCGCGTTTGCCCACAGAGTGGGATGTTTGGATAGCATGTGGCGGCTCATGCTGGTGGTGGAGAGGTTGTTAATACTTTTCCCCCTGCTCAGGCGGGTCTTGCACACCTTGCAAATCGCCATGGTAACATCCTCAGTGCAGTCTTCAAAGAAAGCCCAGACTTTGGAGCACCTGCCTCCTTGCTGGCGATTTCTGTTTGCTCCTCTTTTGCCTCTCACTTGAACTTCCACGCTTGTGGTGCCTGAAATTGCGCGCCGCCTACCTTGTGGCACAAGGCGAACTCGTGCAGCAGTGGGTTCTTCAACAGACTCATCTATGCTGCTGCTACGATGGCGATGTTCTCGTTCAGAAACAAAATCTGGGTCTATGTCCACATTGTCCATCTCCTCAAACTCGTCATATGTCATTGTGGGGGGCCGCCGCCGTGGAGTAGAGCTCCCCAGAACAACCTCTGCGCAGCTCACTCCAACGTCGTCTTCCAGATCTTGTCGGCCGACCTCCTGCAATTGCAGCCCCTCCTGCCCAACTTGCTCTGGGATTTGGGTTTCCGAGTCCTCCTTGGACTCGCCTTGTATTTCAGTGCGCGGTGCATTTCCCACAGTTAATGGTTGTGAATCTGGGCACAACATTTCTGGCTGTTCCTCCATTGACCTTTGAAAGGTGGAAGTTTGTTGGGCTGGGAATAGCTCCTGCGAATACCCCATTGTGTCCTGAGGTAATTCATCGGACTGGTTATCTGGCAGTTGTGTGCGTGGTGTCGCTGCCGGTTGTTTCAGCTTTGTGCCCACTGGCTCCTTGTAACTGGCTGAGGACTCGGACCTCGTACGTGATGTTCTGGTGCTGCTTAACCCACTGCTGGACGCTTGAGAGGTCATCCAAGTAATTATCTGGTCCTGTTCTTTTGGATCTGTGAGGGTTGTTGTCCTGGACAACATGGGCGGTATTGAGTGGGTTTTCTTGGGTGCTCCCCTGTGGCCTGTACGTGAACCGTCAGGGGAAACACCTCTTCCCTTGCCCCTTCCTCTTTCACCGGATTTCTTCCTCATTTCACTTATCCTTACAGTACACGCTGACTGGCAGCAGTACAGTGGCAGTACAGAAATGCTATACAGTACCACTATTCCCAGCAGCGACACAGAGCACAATGCTATACAGTGGCGGGTGAGCGGTGTACCACTATTCCCAGCAGCGACACAGAGCACAATGCTATACAGTGGCAGGTGAGCGGTGTACTACTGTTCCCAGGCCCAGCAGACACAGAGTGGAAGTAAACACAATGCTATATAGTCTGGCTGAGCGGTGTACACAGAGTGGCAGTACACACAATGCTATATAGTCTGGCTGAGCGGTGTACACAGAGTGGCAGTACACACAATGCTATATAGTCTGGCTGAGCCGTGTACACAGAGTGTCAGTAAACAATGCTATATATAGCGTGGCTGAGCGAGGTACACAGTGGCAGTACACACAATGCTATATAGTCTGGCTGAGCGGTGTACACACAGTGTCAGTAAACAATGGTATATAGTCTGGCTGAGCGGTGTACACAGAGTGTCAGTAAACAATGGTATATAGTCTGGCTGAGCGGTGTACACAGAGTGGCAGTGCACACAATGCTATATAGTCTGGCTGAGCGGTGTACACAGAGTGGCAGTACACACAATGCTATATAGTCTGGCTGAGCGGTGTACACAGAGTGGCAGTACACACAATGATATATAGTCTGGCTGAGCCGTGTACACAGAGTGGCAGTACACACAATGCTATATAGTCTGGCTGACCCGTGTACACAGAGTGTCAGTAAACAATGCTATATATAGCGTGGCTGAGCGAGGTACACAGTGGCAGTACACACAATGCTATATAGTCAGGCTGAGCCGTGTACACAGAGTGTCAGTAAACAATGGTATATAGTCTGGCTGAGCGGTGTACACAGAGTGTCAGTAAACAATGGTATATAGTCTGGCTGAGCGGTGTACACAGAGTGGCAGTAAACACAATGCTATATATAGCGTGGCTGAGCGAGGTGCACAGTGGCAGTACACACAATGCTATATAGTCAGGCTGAGCCGTGTACACAGAGTGTCAGTAAACAATGGTATATAGTCTGGCTGAGCGGTGTACACAGAGTGTCAGTAAACAATGGTATATAGTCTGCCTGAGCGGTGTACACAGAGTGGCAGTAAACACAATGCTATATATAGCGTGGCTGAGCGAGGTGCACAGTGGCAGTACACACAATGCTATATAGTCAGGCTAAGCCGTGTACACAGAGTGTCAGAAAACACAATGCTATATATAGCGTGGCTGAGCGAGGTGCACAGTGGCAGTACACACAATGCTATATAGTCAGGCTGAGCCGTGTACACAGAGTGTCAGTAAACAATGGTATATAGTCTGGCTGAGCGGTGTACACAGAGTGTTAGTAAACAATGGTATATAGTCTGGCTGAGCGGTGTACACAGAGTGGCAGTAAACACAATGCTATATATAGCGTGGCTGAGCGAGGTGCACAGTGGCAGTACACACAATGCTATATAGTCAGGCTAAGCCGTGTACACAGAGTGTCAGAAAACACAATGCTATATATAGCGTGGCTGAGCGAGGTGCACAGTGGCAGTACACACAATGCTATATAGCCAGGCTAAGCCGTGTACACAGAGTGTCAGAAAACACAATGCTATATATAGCGTGGCTGAGCGAGGTACACAGTGGCAGTAAACAATGCTATATATATAGTGTGGCTGAGCGAGCGGTGTACTACTGTTCCCAGCAGCGACACACAATGACTGGGGGGGACCCTGGCTAGCGTGGCTGGAGAGCGAACTACCCTGCCTGCCTACCCAAAGCTAAACCCACAGAGAAATGGCGGAGATATGACATGGTTCGGGTATTTATTTACCCGAACCACGTGACCGTTCGGCCAATCAGAGCGCGTTCGGGCCCGAACCACGTGACCCGTTCGGCCAATCACAGCGCTAGCCGAACGTTCGGGGAACGTTCGGCCATGCGCTCTTAGTTCGGCCATGTGGCCGAACGGTTTGGCCGAGCACCGTCAGGTGTTCGGCCGAACTCGAACATCACCCGAACAGGGTGATGTTCTGCAGAACCCGAACAGTGGCGAACACTGTTCGCCCAACACTAGTAGCCACCATGAAGACGGGCCCGTACTACCCCTAGTTTACCAGAGGTGCTTGAAAATCCTGATTGGCATTCCCCTGATTCTGCCGCACCCGTACTGCCCCCTTTCACCACCCAGTCTGGAGTCCAGGTGGAGTCAGATAATCTAGGATCGGCCCTAGACTTTTTCTATCTGTTCATCACCCAGGATCTCTTAGACTTAGTCGTGGCAGAGACCAACCGTAAGGCCACTCAATTTATAACCGCCAATCCGAATAACTTTCTTGCCCAGCTTTATCGGTGGAAACCAGTCCAAGTTTCCGAAATTAAATTTTTTTGGGCCTTTTCCTTCACATGGGACTAGTCAAACTGAATGTGTTGTGGTCTTATTGGTCAACTGACCCAGCATATCACGTTCCCTCGTACTCTGCCGCCATGTCCAGGACACGATTTGAGAACATCCTGCGCTTCCTGCACTTCAATAACAACGAAACCTGCTTCTGCAGCAATTTAGGTCAGCCTGGAAGTCATGTTAGTCTATGGCGACGCACTTCATTACTAGGCCGAATGCTACTCTTGTGGTATTCCCTGAAGGTCTGTTTTGGGCGATACGGTGTGGCGGGCTCGACCCACTGGATATGCCAATATGCAGTGTGAAACCAAACATCTGGTTTCAAGAGACCCTAATACACAGGGCTGCCAGAAACCTCTCCTTTCACTTGGGACAGAATGCGTAATGTACTTCGCCACAACTCTGTGTGATTTGCACTTCGCACATTGTCCCATGGGGGAGGAGAGGTTTGTCCTCGGAAGGTAAGTTAAAAAAAAAAAAAAAACAGGTGAGCAAAAAAGTGAATGTTTGGTTCACAATGTAAAGGTTTTGTTGAAGTTATTGCTTTGCTGCTTGCTTGGTTTTTTTCTCTTTTTTCCATCCATAACCCTTCCAGGTGGACCGAGCGACCGACCAACCAGCTGCAGCACTGATGGTGCACCCTGACAGAGGCATAGTGCGTCTGTCAGATTACACACAAGTTGGTGCATGCAGCACTGCAGGACGAGATTTCTCCTCCGCAGTAAAAAATATAAGTTTGCCGAGGCATATGAGCCGAGGGGCAGTGTTGGAGTTCCTATGCTTTGGCAAGCACTTTGTATCAAAAAAGAACCCTGGCAATGATTTGTTCATCCACATCGATTGGTGTGTGAAAAACACATACTACTTCTCCTGAGTACGGCAATACCACATGTGTGACACTTTTTTTGCAGCCTAGGTGCGCTAAGGGGCCCATAGTCCAATAAGCACCTTCAGGCTAATTTTGGCACATTTTGTGGGGCACCCCCCCCCCCCCAAATGCAAGGACAGTAAACACACCTTACCCCACAAATGACCCCATTTTGGAAAGTAGACACTTCAAGGTATTCAGAGGAGCATGGTGAGTCCGTGGCAGATTTCATTTTTTTTTGTCACAAGTTAGCAGAAATTGATTTTTTTTTTGTCACAAAGTGTAATTTTCCACTAACTTGTGACCAAAAATAAAATCTTCTATGAACTCACCATGCCTCTCAGTGAATACTTTGGGATGTCTTCTTTCCAAAATGGGGTCATTTGGGGGGTATTTATACTATCCTGGAATTTTAGCACCTCATGAAAAATGACAGGTGCTCAAAAAAGTCAGAGATGCTTCAAAATGGGAAAATTTACTTTTTGCACCATAGTTTGTAAACGCTATAACTTTTACCCAAACCAATAAATATACACTGAATGTTTTTTTTTTTTTTTTATCAAAGACATGTAGCACAATAAATTTGGACAAAAATATATAAAGAAATCTTACTTTGACAAATTTATCACAGAAAGTTAAAAAAAATCAGTTTGACAAAATTCATGTATTTTTTGATGAATATAACAAAAACTAAAAATTTCAGCAGCAATCAAACAGCACCAAAAGAAAGCTGTATTAGTGACAAGAAAAGGAGGTAAAATTCATTAAGATAGTAGGTTGTATGACAGAGCAATAAACTGTGAAAGCTGCAGTGGTCTGAATGGAAAAAAAGGCTCTGGTCCTTATGGGACGAAAAGACTGTGGTCCTTAAATGGTTAAACAAAATTAGGCAGGTGCATAAATTTGGGCAATACAAAAAAGAAATGAAATCAATATTTAGTAGATCCTCCTTTTGCAGAAATTATAGCCTCTAAATGCTTCCTTTAGGTTCCAATGAGAGTCTGGATTCTGGTTGAAGATATTTTGGACCATGACTCTTTACAAAACATCTCTAGTTCATTCAGGTTTGATGGCTTCCGAGCATGGACAGCTCTCTTTAACTTACACCACAGATTTTCAATTATTTCAGGTCTGGGGACTGATATGGCCATTCCATAACATTGTACTTGTTCCTCTGCATGAATGCCTTTGTGAATTTTGAGCAGTGTATATGGTCGTTGTCTTGTTGAAAGATCCAGCCCCTGCACAGCCATAGCTTTGTCATGGATTCCAGGACATTGGTCTCCAGAATCTGCTGATACTGAGTGGAATTCATGCGTCCCTCAACTTTGACAAGATTCCCAGTCCCTGCACTGGCCACACAGACCCACAGCATAATAGAACCACCACCCTATTTTACTGTAGGTAGCAGGTGTTTTTCTTGGAATGCTGTGTTGTTTTTCCTCCATGCATAATGCCCCTTGTTATGCCCAAATAACTCAATTTTACTTTCATCAGTTCACAGCACCTTATTCCAAAATGAAACTGGCTTGTCTAAATGTGCTTTAGTATACCTCTGTTTGCGCTGTGGGTGGAGAAAAGGCTTCCTCTGCATCACTCTCGCATACAGCATCTCCTTGTGTAAAGTGTACTGAATGGTTGAACGATACACAGTGACTCAATCTGCAGCAAGATGATGCCGTAGGTCTTTGGTTCTGGTATGTGGGTTGACTCTGACTGTTCTCACCATTCGTCGCTTCTGTTTATCTGAGATTTTTCTTGGTCTGCCACCTCGAGCCTTAACTTGAACTGAGCCTGTGGTCTTCCATTTCCTCCCTAACTGTGGAAACAGACAACTGAAATCTCTGAGACAGCTTTCTGTATCCTTCCCCTAAACCATGATGGTGAACAATCTTTGTCTTAAGGTAATTTGAGAGTTGTTTTGAGATCCCCATGTGTCTATTCTTTAGAGAAACATAAAAGAGGAGGGAAACTTACAACTGAACCCGTTAAATACTCTCTCATAATTGGATTCACCCGTGTATGTAGGTCAGGGGTCGCTGAGCTTACCAAGCAATTTCAAGCTCATATAATGAGATCTAAAGGTTTTGGAATCAATAAAATGACAACAGTGCCCAAATGTATGCACCTGCCTAATTGTATTTAAACAATTATTGCACACTTTCTGTATAACCACCCAACTACATTTTCACTTCTCAAATATCACTGTGTGTGCCTCCTATATTATATATTTAACTGACTTTTTGTATTGTAACAACCAATGATTTATAAAATAAAAACAAATAAGATCCGCGCTCCTGGAGCTACTTTCTACACATTAAATTATAGTGCGCCCTCACACAATCCGATGAATCCGATGAATCAGATTAGTCCACAGTCCAAACATACAATAGTGAGTAGCGCACAGAGCCTCTCTTTGAGAAAAAGGTACTGGAACCTACTATACAGTGACAGACCGATATTAAGTCCTCTTTTTGTCAAGGTGCGGATATCCAGGTTCCTCCGCTTTATTCTCATAGGGCCAACACAACATATGTACAAAAAGAGACAAAAGAGACCAATAGCGTAATTCCGTTAGAGTATACGATTCACCACCTCCATATATACTATGGCTGGATAGGCCGTGAGATTAGGATTACTGCAACACCTCAGGTGAGCACCGTGACATTCCCCCACAATGTCTGCACTCACCCAGCAGTCCTCCACAATTCTCCGGAGGTAGGATTAATCACTTTGGGGGTAACTCCAACCAAATCAGCTTACTCCAACTAGACCAGTTCACCACGTCATTCTATAAACTAAAATGACACCTCATAGCATAAAACTGTTTAATATAAGAGAACTTTAAAATTCATTCACTGCACTCACAAGAGGAGACTTGATCAAGAGCATTTTCTGTGTTACAGATGGGTCCCAGGTGACCTCCCACACAACTGCCACTCGAAATCCCCGCGTCTTCCTCCTATTGCACTACACACCAGCAGCGGCCGACGTAGAAAATGCTCTTGATCAAGTCTCCTCTTGTGAGTGCATTGGATGAATTTTAAAGTTCTCTTATATTAAACAGTTTTATGCTATGAGATGTCATTTTAGTTTATAGAATGACTTGGTGAACTGGTCTAGTTGGAGTAAGCTGATTTGGTTGGAGTTACCCCCAAAGTGATTAATCCTACCTCCGGAGAATTGTGGAGGACTGCTGGGTGAGTGCAGACATTGTGGGGGAATGTCAGGGTGCTCACCTGAGGTGTTGCAGTAATCCTAGTCTCACGGCCTATCCAGCCATAGTATATATGGAGGTGGTGAATCGTATACGCTAACGGAATTACGCTATTGGTCTCTTTTGTCTCTTTTTCTACATATGTTGTGTTGGCCCTATGAGAATAAAGGGAAGAGGAAACTGGATATCCGCACCTTGACATAAAGAGGACTTAATATTGCTTTGTCAATGTATAGTAGGTTCCAGTACCTTTTTCTCAAAGAGACGCTCTGAGCGCTACTCACTATTGTATGTTTGAACCAATGACTTATACAGGAAAATCATGATGATTAACAAGGTTGCCCAAACTTTCACATCCCACTGTATAACATGAACAGTATAACTCTTCTCTCTGCTCTGCCCCCCCCCCTCCCCCTCCCCCCTTGCTGTGGTGTTGTATGATTAGTTACTCGTTTTTAATTATTTTTCTTTATGTGTATGTTTCAATATCTGTATTTCTTGTTTAGATTTATCATCAGCTTAAATCCATTAAACATTCTTTTGAGCCAAGTGGACCAATGCCATTATTTAACGAAGATAGAGAATTTGTTTATCACTACAGGATAACAAATGGTGTAGCAAAAGAGAATTCTTCCAGTGTGAAGACTGTGGGTAGATTTACCCCCTGGGCGTCTGAAGATCAGCAGCTTCATATCAACACATCGGCCATAACATGGAGATCCTCCACTGAGGTAGGGCTAGAATGATTGGAAGCAGGGCCAGTTTAAGTAGAACAGGTGTTCCCGGGGCAAAGGTAACCTGGGGGTATACAGACACCAGCGTTTTGCTCTTTCAAGTGTGAATGGGCACTTGGAGATCTAAAGCTAAAACTATCCCAAAAAAATACTTTGGGCGGAAGGCAATTTTGACCCTTGGAGATGTCTACACAATAATGAAAAAGACTATACATATTTCTCTAATGTACACCTATCATACCCCTGCATAGATCATATACTGATGGATATTGTTATCCTCCAGGAAGTCTCAGATGCAAAAATAGGGAGCATAACATGTCTGACCATGCTCCAATTAGCATAGTTTTAAAAAATTATAACAAAACTAAATTGTTCCCCTCTTGGCGACTCCATGTCTACCTTGTCAATTCCAAAGAACTGAAAAACAAGATCTTACAGGAAATAGAAAAATATTTTTTTTTCTATTAATGACACTCCGGATGTTTCCCAATTTACAATTTGGAACGCCCATAAGGTGTATATTAGAGGAATATGCATAGCAATAGCCTCTAAACTCAAAAAGGAAACATAGGCTTATACTAATCCCATACTAACTAAAATCCATGCATTGGAACAGACCCATAAAAAAGACCTTAAACAAGACAGTCTGCAATCTCTTAAAAAACTCAGACAAGAATTATCAACTGAACTATTATGCCCAGGCCAGGACAACAAGGCAGGAGCACTTCTAGCTAGGCAGATTAAAGGCAGAAAAATTAAAGTCAAAATTCCTTATCTTTTCAGCACACAAGGTACTAAATAATTTAACCCTAAAGATATAGACAATAGATTTGCCAAATTCTATGTCACCTTATACAATTTAGAAAAGGATCCTAATCCAATGTATATCTGCTCTCTGGAAATCCATAGAACAATATATCAAATGCAACTTTATCCCAAAATTCTGTCTGTCACCACAGTTAGTGTTATTTACAGGAATGCTCGGATACCCCTTTTTATTTGATTCAGATCCGGATAGTAAGCTATCTGGATAGATTTGGATATCTGAATTCGAACTGTTCTGGAATTCGAATAGATCCGGATATAAGAACGCAATATGCGGGTTAATCCCGGTATCTGTATTGAAAACCGGAAGTGCCTTTAAATTGCTTCCAAAACATATTTTATAGTAAGGTATATTGGTAGGAGAACAGAGGCGCCAGAAGGATAAAAGTACATACATTTTTTTAAAAATTGCTGGGAGGAAGTGGTGTCCCAGAGGTGCTCTGCTTGCTATAACTGAATTGCTGTTGTTTATCCTCTGCTTATTGCCTGAAGAAGTGGGCTGTGCCCGCGAAACGCGTTGCATCTTTGGGGTATTTTCAATAAATGTGTATATCTATATATTTACAGTCCTTGGTGTCTGCTTTAACAGAGGCGAGTCCACCACTTCCTCCCAGCAATTTTTTAAAAATTTTATGTACTTTTATCCTTCTGGCGCCTCTGTTCACCTACCAATATATTTGAGTCCACCCCAGGTGGAGGGGTGATCTACCCTCTTTCCTCCTATCTACAGAGAGCGACTTCTTAATCCTGAGTGAGGACAGGTCTAATCTCCTCACCTGCCTAATGAGTGGTTACCTAGGTGGTAACCTGTGTTTGTGAGTATTACCATCTCACTGTTTCATTTATCCAATCAATTTTGACATACTACACCATATTGGGCTCTCGATTTCTCTTCAACTTTATCTTTTATAGTAAATGATGCATGAAGCATCATGTTTTTAAAGAAAAACAGTAATTGTTTATGGGGGCAGTTATAATACAAAAAAAAATGGCTGTAAATTGACATCAGGAGGTTCCAGACAGCGGCCAAATGGCTGTAAATTAACATCAGGATGTTCGAGACAATGGACGTGCAGCCCACATTATGTCCAAAGTCCAACACACAACTGAGACATCACAGGTTTCAGCCCAGACACTTCAAAAAGATTACACAGCAATTGTGTTTTGGGTTAAATATAGGTGGTATCAGCAGTGGCCTGTGGCACCCTGGCGTTGGGAGCAGCACAGGCAGCAGGAGCAGGGCAATGCAGCAGCAGCAAGTGTAACATGTGCCAGGAGCATGTCGGAGATTGCACCATAGCACGTAGCATTGGTACCACGGCTGTAAAAAAAAAATTGTGAACCGGGCTTAGTTAGTAATAGTTAATGATCAGGAGCCAGGAGGTTGTGGTGGTAAATGGTGGTAAGTCAGGCAAAGTGATTCCTAGCCACTTCATGTCCCCCTCTTGACAACAACAGTTAAAGACTCGCCCGACAGGGTCTGGCGGCATTTTTTCCTTGCACAGGAAGCGAAGGAGGGAGAACTGGCTGCCCAAACAGGCCTAAATGTGGGCAAGAGTGGCAGAGGGGGTTCTGGTAGTCTGAGGCTGGAGGTGCCATTCGGGTGGGGGGGGGAGGTTGGTTCACAACCTCCGCTCAGCTTTAGTTTGCACACATTGCATATGGCAAACTTGCTGTCCAATGAGGGCAGAGTGAAAAACCGCCAGATTGGGGAGGTGAACATTCCCCTGCGGCCTGAATGGGATGCTGCTGCTTTTCTCCCTGTGGTGGTTGGGGGTTGAGTGGTGCGGCTGGTGGTAGTGGCAGAAGATGAAGCAGCAGGCTGTGGGTCCCGCATTCTACGCTACTCCTGCCACTGTCTGCAATGCTGATCCTCCATGCCAAACCCACCGACGCATCTTCCTCCTTAGAGTCAGAACTGACATCCCCCTCGTGTGGATGGCAGTCACGGTCCTTCATCTCATCATCAACATCATACTCCCCCTCCTCAAACAACTGTTGCTGGGATGATGACCCCCAAACTCTGCTTCTGCTACCACCAGCAAGGACCCCTCCCCCCAACAACCACTGTCTGCATCTGTGACTCCTCCACATAGCCCAAAGCACCCAGAATATCCATCTCAAACTCTCTGCTGGTAACAGCCCTGCTGAGTGTGAACATGGTGCCTGGAGTAAAACGTGCACTCACTGAGGGTAGGCAGGGTCAACGCGATGACCGAGTCCCCAGTAACTGCTGCTGGGTGGCTGCTGCTGCTCTTGTGAACAGGAGTGCTGGTGGGGGTGGAGCTCTCTGTTGTAGAGCTGCTCATCCATCATCAGCTGGGAAATGGCTGCTGCATGCTGCTGCGCCTCTGCAGTGTGACTACCCCTAACAGCTGGATGGCAAGTGGCTAGCAGCGGAAGAGGAGAGGGAGCAACATTGCTGCCACCGTCTGCTACGTCAGTAGCAGACAGTGGCAGCAATGTTGCTCCCTCTCCTCTTGGCCTTGCTGCCCCTCCCCCGGCTGCCAGTGCCAGCAGACATAGTACAACTTATATGTGATGATGATGTCACCAGATGATGTGGGGTACTTGTCCTTTATTAAAATCGGGGTTGGGCTTTCAAAAAAATCAGCACGGAGTGACAGACAGCAGAGTAGAAGACAGTGCACACTAACTGGTCCATCTGTCACACTGACACTCAGCACAGCAGCACTGCAGTAATCTGTAGTAAGCTGATACAGTACTACTCTAACAACTAACCAGCACTGCAGTACTAACTACACAATAACACAGTAATCCTATTCCCTAACCTATACTGTAGCTAAGGCTAATAGCAGGCCAGCAGCAGCAGGCTTTGCCTGCACACACACAGGACCTAACTAGCAGCTGCTGCAGCACTGAGTCTGACTGTCACACTAACTAAAACCATAATACAAGCTAGCTAACTAAAAAACAATAAAATAGTGGTATAGTACAGGTGTTTATGTGCAAAAATGTTACAGTATACAGCACTTGCTTAGCCAACAGCACTGGAGATGTCTCTCAGTGAGCAGTCACAGCAAGGACAATTTTTATCATGGCTCCTACCTTATATACAGGATGGGCTGGCCAGGGTTCCCCTCTGTGATTGGTTGCTAGGGTTTCGGCTGGGAGCCCTCTAATTGGCTCAATGAGATCATGGAGCCCTCTGATTGGCTCAATGACATCATCTATGTAATGCTACCCAGATTCAGATATCCAAACTAGATATCCGGATTTCTTTCCGGATATCACATGTGTATCTGTATCCGGATTCTGGATTTGGCCAGCTATCCGGAATCCGGATCCGAGGTCGGATAGCTGAAAAGATTTGGATAATCTGAGTAGTTCGGGTACCCGGAATCCGGATGAGCATCACTGAATATTTATCACTATTGATAAAGTTTACCTTGCATTCCATAAACAGATTACTCACCTAAGCATGGCAACCTTATGCACCATCTCGAGCAATTGGAGACCTACAGATTTATTTGACTTTCCCATTCTCTTGGCAGTGTATAAATGCAATATGACTTTAGAGGAATATCTTAGGCCAAATCCTACCCCTTAATAGATGAAGATGCATTTAGTGGTATGGTCATTAATAGCTCAAATATAACTTCAATATAAGGTTTATGGTGACGTCCCAAGTTCTATTTTAGAAATGTTGATTTTATGTTTAATTATATTTGTTCTGCTCTTACTTTCATAAGGATATTTTATTCATCTCATAATAACCAAGTCTACAAACGTCATATCCCTACTTTATGTACTTCATTTACAAATGTCTCTTGTTAAATGATTCCTAGACTTCTAATCTGGGGTGCTCGGATACCCCTTTCAAAATTCGGGTTGACCCGGATCCGGATACCCAGATATCTGGATCCAGATCTGATATCCGGATTTGAACTTGTGTATCCGATCCGAATCGGATATCCAACCCCAGTATCCGGGATATCCGGGCAAATTCGGATATCCCGATAGAAAAAATGGAAGTGGCTTTTAAATTGCTTTAAAACGTTTAGGGTAAATGAATCATGTAGCATTATATTTTTTTAAAGGGGAACATTAATTGATGATTTGGGGACTAAAATTCCCCCCCCCCCAAAAAAAAAATGGCTGTCAATTAACATTAGGCCTAGGTTCCAGACAGCGGTCGTGCAGCACACATTGTGTCCAAAGTCCAACCGCACAACTGAGACATGGCAGTTTTCAGCCAAGACACCTCAAAAAAAAAGTATGCAGCAATTGTGTTTTGGGTTAAACATAGGTGGTATCAGTGGCACTTGCCACGTGTCATGTGACACGTGCCACTACAGTACTAACTACACAATAACACAGTAACCCTATCCCAAATACCTAACCTAATCTATACTGTAGCTAGCTAAGGCTAATAGCTGGCCAGCAGGCATCAGCTGGCCTGGTCTGTGCACAACACACACACAGACAGCACTGGAGCACACACACTGACTGTCACACTATGAAATTAAGCTAATTAACAATATAACAATAGTGTAGTGATAGTGAAGGGGTTAATCACTGAACAGCTTACCACTGTGTACAGCTATTACTAGGCCTGCAGCACTGGAGCACACACTCTGACTGTCACACAATGAAATCAATCAAGCTAATTCATGATTTAACAATAGTGTAGTGATAGTGAAGGTGTTCATCACTGAACAGCTGTAGGTTTATAACTGTGTACAGCCCTTGCTAGGCCAGCAGCACTGGAGCATGTCTCTCAGTGAGCATTCAGCAAGCTAGGACGATATGTCTCATGGCAGTCATCCTGTTATACAGGGGGCTGGTCAGGGTTCCCTTCTTTGATTGGGTGCCAGGGTTTAGGCTGGGAGCCCTCTGATTGGCTCAATGAGGTCAGGTTTGGCTGACCAGGGTTCCCCTCTGTGTATGGTTGCTAGGGCTTCTGCTAGGAGCCCTCTGATTGGCTCCAGGATGTCATCTCCTTAGTTACAGTATTTCGGATCCGGATATCCGCAATATCTGCGATATCAGCGTTATGCGACCAAATATCCGCAGATTGCAATCCGGATCGTATAGCTGAAAAATGGTCGGATATCCGGGTTTCCCGGATATCCAGAATCCAGATGAGCACCAATGCTTCTAATATTTTGTCTCTGCACTCTTTTCTGTATTTTCTTTGTAGTATACTTTGCTCATTTGACATGTAATTATAATTTGTATCATTTATGTTATATACTTTGTCTTCAAACCAATAAAAACTTATTGTTGAAAAAAAGAAAAGGACTCTTAAACCCATGACCTGCTCAAACAGATATCCATACCTTTTTGCAAAATATTGGCCTACCTCAGGGATCTATAGAACAACTAGATAAATGAAATGCTCCTATAACAGAGTCAGAAGTTACCAAATATTACAATAAAATTACAGAAATCCCCATGTCCACATGGACTAATAGGACAATATTATAAAGCATTTGGGGTGGCTCTTACCCTCTACATTACTAAAGTGTTCAAACAAGCTTCCAAGAAAGGAGTTTTTCCTGAAGAAATGCTTCAAGCTTTAGTAATTACTCTCCTGAAACCTGGGAACCAAACAACCCAGCAAACTTTAGACCATTATCGCTTTTAAACATAGATTTAAAGGGATACTGTAGGGGGGTCAGGGGAAAATGAGTTGAAGTTACCCGGGGCTTCTAACGGTCCCCCGCGGACATCCTGTGGCCGCGCAGCCACTCCCCAATGCTCCGGTCCCTCCTCTGGTTCACTTCTGGAATTTCAGACTTTAAAGTCTGAAAACCACTGCTCCTGCGTTGCCATGTCCTCACTCCCGCTGATGTCACCAGGAGCGCACGGCGCAGGCACAGACCATACTGGACCTGCGCAGTACGCGCCAGGTGCCATCACCGGGAGCGAGGACACGGCAACGCAGGAGCAGTGGTTTTCAGACTTTAAAGTCTGAAATTCCAGAAGTGAACTAGAGGAGGGGCCGGAGCATTGGGGAGTGGCTGCGCGGCCACAGGATGTCTGCGGGGGACCGTTAGAAGCCCCGGGTAACTTCAACTCATTTTCCCCCGACCCCCCTACAGTATCCCTTTAAAATTACATGCCACTATCATAGCAAACCCACTGGCCAATGTTCTACACTCACTTATAAAACAAGACCAGGTAGGGTTTGTTAAAAGTATCTTCTCTGCTCCTAACATTGGACATGGAGAAGGCCTTTGATAGAGTCTACTGGGGTTACCTCAAATTGGTTCTTGACAAATTTGGGATAGAGGGCTTAATATAGGATGCTATACTTGCATTATTTACAAAACCATCAGCCAAGATATATACAGAGGGACTAATGTCAGATGCGTTCCAAATAACAAACGGAACCCAAACTAAATCTCATATTCTCAGCCTAAAAATTTTAGAGCAAAGGCAGAGGCACTTGAAAAGGAGGTAATCTTCAAACACAATTTGGGTCATCTGGTAGTAGTTAATTCAGGTTAAATTACATACCACTGCTGAAAAAAAGTGTCGGATTTGTGCTCTGGGTATGGCAGGCTTTCCTTATCCTGGGTAGGCAGAATAGCAACTATACGCATGATGGTGATGCCTATACAATTATACACATTCCGTATAGTAATAACCCCCCTCCCCAAATCTTACCTAGCTAAAATGCAAAGTATTATTACCAAATGTATATGGGGTGGAAAGAAACCAAGATTCTCAAAAAATATTCTCTCTACTTCTCCTAAATTAGGGGGAATGGGAATTCCAGATATAGATACATATTGAAGAGCCACTGTAATGGATCAGTCTTACCGACTGATTAGCCAAGCTGATAATAATTAGGTTCAAATCAAGATTTCATGTGCTCCTATAGATTTAAAATACTATTTATTTCAATCCCTGGCCCAAACACCCAAAGTCCTGAACCAATCTCTAGCACTACTTAAAGCCACAACAGAAGTATGGAGATCATGTAATCTCCATTCTCACCATAACAAAAATTTTTCCGTATTTGAACTACCCCTAATTTGGATATAGAGTGCAATCTCAGAAATAGATTTAACCTCCTGGGTCAAAAACAGGGTGAAGAAGCTATACCAACTAATCACTGACCACTCATGAATGTCCTTTGAACAAATCCACCAAGCGTATAATATACCTAATTCAGAGTTTTATAAATTCCTATGATTATGACATTTGTCTGCTTTGGATGTGGGTGAGCCTAAAATACATAAAGAAATTGTCAGATTCTTAACATACAGATTAAATAAAAGGAAAGGTATAACCAGGTTTTATAATATACAACATACTAATACAATTAAGGAAAATATGAAAATTCATCAATGGGAACCAGATCTTAAAGAGACTCAGAGATGAAAAAAATAGTAGATGTACTGTATAGATGACCAGCTACAGACCTGTCTCTAATCTCCCCTTTCTGGGTAAGCTAATTGAAAAAGCTGTTTACCTCCAGCTAGAAGCCAAAATCCTACATGACAACAGTTATGACCCATTCCAGTCTGGCTTCAGGAAACACCACAGCACTGAAACTGTCCTCATCCAAATATGCAACCACCTGCTCATTGCAAGAGACAGAGGAGAGTGCTACATCCTCATACTGCTAGACCTTTCTGCAGCCTTTGATACAGTTGACCATGACATCTTGATAAACAGGCTACAGGAATACTGCGGCATTGATGGCATAGTTCTTCAATGGTTTCAATCCATCTTGAGTGGCTGAATGCACAAAGTGTCTATGGGGCCCTTCCTGTCCACCCCTGTACCACTTATGTATGGGGTGCCCCAGGGCTCAATCCTCTCTCCCCTGCTTTTCATGACTTACATGTTACCGCTTGGAAAACTAATCCAAAAAAATGGCCTGACATACCACTGCTATGCGGACGACACCCAACTATATCTTTCCTTCAACCCTGGTGTGACAGACCCAACTCTAACTATAAACGCCTGCTTACGTGAACTACAGCAATGGATGCATGACAAATGGCTGAAACTAAATGCAGAAAAAACTGAAGTCCCTCTGATTGGAGGACAGCACATGACAACAAAACAACTTAACTTGCAATCTTCACCACTGGGAATAGGAGGCACGGATCTACGCAGCTCTGAATCTTGTGCGTAGCCTGGAAGTTCTAATTGATGGGGATTTAAACTTCAGAACTCACATCTCTGATGTGGTGAAATCATCCTTTTTCACCTTAAGAACATCGCAAAAATCAAGCACCTCATCCCCCCAGAAGATATACCAACTTTAGTTCATGCCTTAGTTACCTCCCGACTGGACTACTGCAATGCTCTCTACAATGGCCTTCCGAAAAAGGTCTTGTACCGCCATCAGCTGATACAGAATAATGCTGCCAGACTACTAACCAACCAACCCTGTCACTGCCACATAACGCCAGTCCTGCACTCCCTTCACTGGCTTCCTATAAAATGGAGGGTCCTATTCAAGATTGGCCTGCTGACATTTAAATCACTGAATAATCTGGGTCCTGGATACATGAAAGAAATGTTGAAGCTGCATAGCAATCCCCGCATTCTCAGATCCACAAGATCTAATAATCTAGTCATACCCAGAGTCCACTTGGAAACTTTTGGTCCCAGAGCCTTTTGCCATGCTGCCCCTACGTTTTGGAACTCCTTACCTCAACAGATCAGGACAGCTCCATCCCTGGACGTGTTTAAATCCAGAATGAAAACCCACCTGTTGAGTTTGGCATTTGGAGAAATATAACTTGTTGTGTGAATACTTCATCCTACTACTAATTACTGAATCTGAGAGAGCCTAAGCGCTTTGAGTCCTATGGGAGAAAAGCATTATAGAAATGTTATTGTATTGTATTGTTTTGTATTATACATAGCTGGTGCTTCCTCCAGCCCCATCTGCCTGGATTGCTCCTCCGCTGCCTCTATCACCGGTACTGGGTCCTGTCTCTTCAGCCAGTGAAGGCCAGTCGATGCAAGCGCAGTGCACTACCTCCATACTGTGCAGGCGCAAGTGTAAAGCAGGTGCTGACGAGACAGAGGGAGTCCCTGTGCATGCGTACAACTGGCCGCTTCCAGTGGAAGTTACAAGACCTGGTACTGGCGATAGAGGTGGCGGAGGACAGCGTGGGAGCGATCCATGCAGATGGGGCTGGAGGAAGCGCCAGGTATGTATAAATCTACTTTCCACAAGAAAAGTTATGCGTGCATCAAGCACCAAGTTTAACCCTAACAAATCTGGCTTTGGAAATTTGGCTTAATTGGCTTATCATGAGGCAATATTATATGGGATGGAACAGAGGCGCCAAAAGGATAAGAGGGGTTTTAAAGGAGCTTAAAAGCCAAAAATTTGGTAATTAGAGGAGGCAGTGGTGGACTTACCTCCTACAAGCAGACACAACACGACTGTACATTCAGTCTATTTATTAACGAACTCCAGATAAAACAAAGCAACGCGTTTCACGGGTCAGCGCCCGCTTCCTCAGGCAATAGAAAAAGGAGTTACAGCATCTAGCAAAACAAACAACACTCGGCACCTCTGTCTATCATGAGGCAATGCTCATGAAAATATGCATTTACTTTCGCATGCCAAATGATGCAGGGTCAAAAACCAATACCGCAAAGTGGTTGCCCTGCGGGAATTAGTTCATGCAACATTAGCACTATCCAGGAGCGCCATAGGGAGGCTTCCCAATGCCCCCATACAACAGGGGGGCCGCAGCCCCAAGCTCTCTCACTGCTTGGGAACCACAGCGGCACCCTGGAGGGCGAGGCTGGGGAGCGCAGGTGACCCCCCCCCCCCCCAAGCATGGCCAGCTCTGGGGAGGGCCGTCCACACCCACTTCCCAATATTAAATGGGTTGTGCCATTAACAGTGCAAGAATGGCTGCAATTACATATTCCCCTTGAAAATCAATAGGTACATTTTTGGATGTTTTTTACTCGATCACACAAAAATGGCTGAACAGATTTGAATGAAATTTGGCACATACATAATACATTACCTGGAATAAAGTATAGGATACTTTTTATTCCTATAACCAAAAAGTGGGTGAGACAAATACAAATTTCACTAGGAAAATGTAAACTGCAGCCATTCTTACACTGTTAATGGTAGGGTTCTCAAACTGTGCACAGTTGGTCAATGGGTGACTAGGATTAATATTCAGAAAAGTGGGTGGAGTCTATAAAAGCCAATCAAAATTCACCTATTGATTTTCAATGGGAATATTTACATTGCTTGCATTCTTACACTGTTAATGGCACAAGCCTCAAACCTGGTACAGCTGATCATTGGGTGACTGGGGTTCAATTTCAGAAAGGGGGGTAGAGCCACAGCTAATCATATTTGTTTCATTCCGATGCAAATTATTGATGTCATACACCACAACACTCACAAACTCGGTAATTGAGTAATTGATTAATTGTGTGGTAGGGTTAGAAAAGTGGGCACAGCCAACTACACCAGCCAACTACATAAGCGGGCAACGCGGGGTCATAAGTGGGCAGAGACAATACAAATTTTACTAAAAAAAATGTAAACAGCAGCCATTTTTAAACTGTTAATTGTAGGGTTCTCAAACTTTGCACAGTTGGTCACTGGGTGACTGGGATTACTATTCAGAAAAGTGGGTAGAGCCTACAAAAGCCAATCAAAAATTACCTATTGATTTTAACGGGGAATATTTCATTGCTGCCTTTCTTGCACTGTTAATGGCACAATACTCAAACCTGTTACAGTTGATAATTGCGTGACTGGGGTTTAAATTTATATAAAGGGTGGACCCCCAAACAGCCAATCTCATTTGTTTCATTTTAATGCAGGTTATTGATGCCAAAGACCGCAAAGCTCACAAACTTGGTCATTGAGTTATTGATTAATTGTGTGTTAGGGTTAGGAAAAGTGGGCGCAGCCAACACCAGCCAAATACATTGCCAGGTCATCAGTAGGCGGAGACAAATACAAATTTCACTGAGAAAATGTAAACTGCAGAAATTCTTACACTATTAATGTGACTAAGTGACTGAGTGACTGAGATTAATATTCAGAAAAGTGGGTGGAGCCTACAAAAGCCAATCAAAATCCACCTATTAATCTTTAAGGTGAATATTTAATTGCTGCCATTCTTGCACTGTTAATCACCTTTACCTGGTACAGTTGGCCATTGGGTGATTGGGGTTCAAATTCAAAAAAGGGGTGGAGCCACATACAATCAGATTTATTTTATTTCAATGCAAATGGATGCCAAAGACCGCAAAGCTCACATACTTGGTCATTAAGTAATTGTGTGTTAGAGTTAGGAAAAGTGGGCGGAACAAACAGCGGCCAAATACATACCAGGGCAATTCCGGGCGACTAGCTAGTATATAATAATATCAGTAGGGTTATTATTCATTTATAAAGCACCAACATACTCTGTGGCACTGTACAAAGTAAGAAACAAACATGGGGTACATAATAATACAGACAATGGTGTACACCAATCCATAAGATACATCATTAGTGATAGCAGAGGCCATAACAATGTTGGCATTGGCATATACATTACATATACAATTTGTTTTGAAATGTTTGCTGCAGCCACTATAAAGTAGGTGACAAAGCTCCTTCTGCTGGTGATTGTGACCACAACTCTCCCTGTTCCTGATCCTGGTCATGCTGATCTATGGCCTGGCCAAGCTCTCATATTTTTGAAAGATTTAGAAGAAAATTGTCTAGGGAGCTGTATAATGGCACAGAACAGACCAGCCTGTGTGTGCAACCTAACCTAAGGTGACTGTTGTGGGTAACCTATTGGGCCTAGGCACTGTAAACACCCCTGCACCATGTTTTAGCAATTTTTTTTTTTTGGGGGGGGGTAGTTATTGTGAAATCCTTCATTCTAACTAGTTATGAGACCATTCAGCCATGCAATATTGAGTACTAACAGATCTTTAAGGCCCTTGCCCTTAGGTGTCTGGGGCTGCATGTGTGCTAAACTTAACAGACCAACCTGGGTATATAGCAGAGGCCAGAATGATATTGACATGGGCAAATACATCGTATACATTTTTTTTTCTTTGAAAAACATGTTAGTTGTAGCTACTGTAGCAGAGGCCAGAACAACGTTGTCATGGATATGCATGTTTACAAAAAATGATTGGGTTTAAAAAAAAGCTCGTTGCAGCCCTGGTGACAATGACAACAGATGCGGTGACTTGGTTTTGCACATGATGGATGGTACAGGTTCACATATAAAAGTTTGAAACGTGCGGCATGTGTATGTACATGTCGATCAGGCAGTGTATGGGTTAGGCTCGCTTCCTACTGACATACCAAACTCCCCGTTTAACGCACCACAAAGAACCAAAAACATAAATGTTAGTCCTCTCGGCGGTAGTCTTTTTGTAGTGCTGTGTAGTGGTCGCCATGCTTGTGTACACATTCGCAAAAGTTCAGGGGATGAATGTTTTCCTGCCCCTATGGTCAGGCTGAGGTAGATCAATAAGTGAAAAGTGACCAAAAAAAACCACTGATCCTGCAGTATGGGTGCAGTGTTGGCCTAGTAGGCTTTATTGATTACCTGAGGTAACCATAAAAAAAAAAAAAAAAAAAAAAAGAGTTTTGCCAAAACGTATCCAGCCGATCAAATTTACTCTGTCCACAATAATGCAAGGCAGTGGCGTAGGGACCGGGGTCGCAACGGTCGCCATGGCGACCGGGCCCAGCTCCTAAAGAGGCGGGGGAGGGGCCCGGGGGGCCCATCTCCGTGTGGAGGGCCGTGCAGCCCGTGCGCGCTGGTAGGGGGAGCCGCAGCCGCGGGGAGGGCAGCCCTCTCCCTCCTTTCCTCTCCCCGGGCCCCCCCCTCAGATGCAGAGTGACGCGCACGGAAGCGCTGTAGGCAGAACTCACCTCCCTGCGTTCCACTCGCCGCTAGTCTCCTCCCGCTCTGCATAGATGCTGTTACACACTGCTTCCGGCTAAACAGGAAGCAGTATGTAACAACATCTATACAGTGGGAGGAGATCAGCGGCGCAGGGACGGAGGTGAGTTCTGCCTACAGCGCTTCCGTGCGCGTCACTCTGCATCTGGAGGGGGGGGGGGAGAGGAAGGGAGGGAGAGGTCGGGCTGCCCTCCCCGCGGCTGTGGCTCCCCCCTCCATTATGTGGGGGCAAAGCGGGGGAAGCTACCTAATCTATCCTGGGGGGCAACGACCTACCTCATCTATCCTGGGGGGCAGCTACCTACCTAATCTATCCTGGGGGGGCAGCTACCTAATCTATCCTGGGGGCAGCTACCTACCTAATCCATCATGGGGGGCAGCTACCTAATCTATCCTGGGGGGCAGCTACCTAATCTATCCTGGGGGGCAGCTACCTACCTAATCTATCCTGGGGGGGCAGCTACCTACCTAATCTATCCTGGGGGGGCAGCTACCTACCTAATCTTTCCTGGGGGGCAGCTACCTACCTAATCTATCCTGGGGGGGCAGCTACCTACCTAATCTATCCTGGGGGGCAGCTACCTACCTAATCTTTCCTGGGGGGGCAGCTACCTACCTAATCTATCATGGGGGGGGGGCAGCTACCTACTCTACCCTATCCTGGAGGGCAGCTACCTACCTAATCTATCCTGGGGGGGCAGCTACCTAATCTATCCTGGGGGGCAGCTACCTAATCTATCCTGGGGGGCAGCTACCTAATCTAACCCATACTGGGGGCAGCTACCTAATCTAACCTATACTGGGGGGCACCTACCTAATCTAACCTATACTGGGGGGCACCTACCTAATCTAACCTTATACTGGGGGCACCTACCTAATCTAACCTATACTGGGGGGGCACCTACCTATCTAACCTATACTGGGGGGCACCTACCTCATCTAACCTATACTGGGGGACAGCTATCTAATCTAACCTATACTGGGGGGCACCTACCTATCTAACCTATACTGGGGGGCACCTACCTATCTAACCTATACTGGGGGCACTTACTTATCTAACCTGTATTGGGGGCACCTAGCTAGCCTATACAGGTGGCAACTATACTGGCTACCTATATTGGAGGCACCTACCTAACTAACCTATACTGGGGGCACCTACCTATCTAACCTATGCTGGGGGCAACTATTCTGGCTACCTATATTAGAGGCACCCACCTAGTTAACCTGTACTGGGGGCACCTGTCTAACTTATCTAACTTATACCGGCGGCGCCTGCCTATCTAACCTATACTGGGGGCAACTATACTGGCTACCTATGCTGGAGGCACCTACCTGGCTAACCTATACCGGGGGCAACTATACTGGCTTACCTATGCCTGGCTACCTTTACTGGGGGGACCTATAGCTGGCTATAGGGATTCGGATATGTGTGTGCGTCGGGTGTTGCCGGGGGAGGGGCGGGCTGTTGTTGCCGGGGGGGCTATTGTTGCCGCGGGGGGGGCCCACATCCAGATTCTGCATCGGGGCCCAGAGGTTTGTAGCTACGCCACATGATGCAAGGACCTTATCATCTTGGGTGCGCCAACACACTAATATAGGTCATTGCTTCATTGAGATATGCAAGACCCTTCACCACGACAAGGTAACGATCGCGAAGGGGAATTGACATGTACATGCCTTTTGTTATTGTTGCAGCCACTGTGTAGCACCAGAGGCTAAAAAAATTTAGCATGTATACAGGCCTGAAAAATTTGCGAAACAGTTGTACGTAGGTGAGTGTTGAACTTCCCATGACTCAGTTTCTTATGGCATAGGTTGCAAATGGTGTTACTGTTATCAGAGGTAGGCACACACACAAAAAATGCCACACTGCTGAGCCTTGTGATGATGGCATTCGGGGGTGGTACCAGCAGAAGTTGGCTTGCGTGTTGGTTGGCTGGTCTCAGGTGCCTTTTCATGCTGTTTGCCATTGCCACCAGTCCCCTGTGAACTCCCCCTGCTTCCAACTCATCTCCTCCTTCTCTCTTTCTCACCATCTGAACTGTCCTCCTCTTGATCTATTCTTGTGGGAACCCACATCCCATCCATGGACACATCATCATCAGCATCAGCTGCTTCACATGCCTATGACAACTCACAAAAGGCAGCAGCGACGACATCATCACACCTTACGTCCATCTGTGTAATGTTGCCTGACTAAGACATATCAGGTGTAACATCCTTATCTCCATCCTCTGGCAATAATGCTTGTGCGTCGCTAATTTCCACAAACTAATGTGTAAATAACTCCTCTGTCATCTCATGTGATGCAGCTGTAGTGGTGGTGGGATGAGTGGTAAGTCGTGGGGATCCCAAATCAGAGCAGGAGAAGGATGGTGTGGTAAGGTTCCGAGCAGAAGCAATAGAAGATGGGGTGCTCGGTGTAAGCCAATTAAGTACATCATCAGCATTTTGTGAGTTCAGGGTACATGCCTTCTAAACACCCAGGCACCATTCTAAGACCACAGAAATTCACAGCAGCGTGGCCTCTATGCCCCATGTGGTGTGGTCTGCCTCTGCCTGCCTATTGTGTGTGCAAGGTAGTGTACACACCACTATAGCAGCAGTGTACGCACCTGTGTCTGTCCAACAGCTAAAGCCACTGCACTAAGGACAGTCAGACACAGAGAACTGCAATATAACAATAGGAATAGAGAGACAAAAAAATGTTCTTATGAGTTGTATTGTGCATGTAAGGTACTGCACACCACTATAGCAGCAATGTGCACACCTGTGTCTGTCCAACAGCTAAAGTACTTGGACAGTTCCACAAACAGAACTGCAATATAACAATACGGATAGAGAGACAAACAAAATGTTCTTATGAGTTGTATTGTGCATGTAAGGTACTGCACACCACTATAGCAGCAATGTACACACCTGTGGCTGTCCAACAGCTAAAGTACTTGGACAGTTCCACAAACAGAACTGCAATATAACAATACGGATAGAGAGACAAACAAAATGTTCTTATGAGTTGTATTGTGCATGTAAGGTACTGCACACCACTATAGCAGCAATGTACACACCTGTGGCTGTCCAACAGCTAAAGTACTTGGACAGTTCCACAAACAGAACTGCAATATAACAATACGGATAGAGAGACAAACAAAATGTTCTTATGAGTTGTATTGTGCATGTAAGGTACTGCACACCACTATAGCAGCAATGTGCACACCTGTGTCTGTCCAACAGCTAAAGTACTTGGAGAGTTCCACAAACAGAACTGCAATATAACAATAGGAATAGAGAAACAAAAAAGGAACTTATAAGAGGTATGGTGCGTGCAAGTTACTGTACCACTATAGCAGCTAAAGTCAGTGCACTGAGGACAGTCAGATACAGAGAACTGCAATATAACAATAGGAATAGAGAGACAACAAAATGCAGTGTTGAAAATGACAATAACAAGTTGAAAATGATAAGAACTTGTATTTGTGTGTGTGATTTCAGCCCCCAGTATCTCGATGCAATGACCCCTGCTTGCCTGGGAGCAGAAAAATGTCTGGATCTTCCCCTCACATTTGCTGCTATGAGTGTGCCCCGTGTCCTGATGGCCACATCTCCAACACAACTGGTACACTTTCTATTCTTACCTGAGTTATGCAACTGTTATTGTTGTAGCCAGATAAGTATTCCAGATTCATCAGTGTTTATTTGTGTAATTACACCAGCAATGTGTATGTAAGAAACCACCCAAATTCCATAAACATTGAGATGTTTCGTAAAATGTAAAGCAAACAGAATTTTGAAAACATTTGAATTTCATTGAAATTGATGTAAAGCCAACATGCAAAATTGTTTAACATTTTTTGTTCATTTTCCGTGTGATACTGTCAACATGTTTCACTAAAGTTGGTACAGCAACTGAGGCATTTGGGCTCAATTCTGGTAGCATTTAGTAGATAATGACTTCATGGAATTTGATTTACCTCATGAGGAAAATAAACTTTTGAATTCTGAAGAGGGAAACCGAGAGCCCAATAATAGTGTAGTAAGTACTGCAAAAATGGATATATGTAAAGAGTACAATATATATACTCACAGGACAGGGTTACCTCCAGGCAACCACTGTATAGGCAGGTGAGGAGATTATCTTGTCCCCACTCAGGAATAAGAAGTCGCTCTCTGTAGACAGGAAAAAAGGGGTATCCCCCTCCACCAAGGGTGGATAATTCATATTATGTAGAAAGAACAGAGGTGCCACCATGATAACATCAGGTAATAAAATGTTTAAAAGTGCTTTGGAGGCAGTGGTGGACTTACCTCCTGTAAGCAGACACTATAAACTGTCAGTTCAAATCTGAAAAAAAATTATTGGCATACTCCAAGGGGGTCGCAACGCGTTTCACAGGTGTAAACCTGCTTCCTCAGGCATTATAGCATAAGAGCATACAACTAGGGACAAAGGCAAAAGTAGGTGTACATCAGAACCAAATCACTTTATAAAGATATAGTAAATAGTATAGTTGATAAACATAGGCGTACCATATTAGTGTATTGTGTAATGTAGATAGAAACATATGCATGTATGCATGGTGTGTATGTGGGTATGGGTGGTGGTGGAAGTGTGTGTGGGGGGGGGGAACAAAAGGAAAGCAGGGGGGGGGAGGGGGTTGTGGGGGTTTAGTGACTAATGATTATTTGTATGTGCAAAAAGCATGAAAATAGTTGCAAACGTATGCATCAAACATAATGGGATGGCCAAAAAATGTTTGTGAACAAGGGGGGAGGGGAAGGACCTGGGAGTAGAGCTTATATGATGGTGATAGGGATGGGGGGGGAAGCTGATCAATACAAAGTAATCTAAAATAGACAGTAGAACAGTATGAAAATAGTTGCAAACATATGCATAAAACTTAATGGTATGGCAAAACAATGTATGTGAAACAAGTGGGGAGGGGGAGGGGGACCTGGGAGTATGTATGTGCAAACAGTATGAAAATAGTTTCAAATGTATGCATCAAACATAATGGTATGGCCAAAAAATGTATGTGAAACAAGGAGGGAGGTGGGGGGGGGGACCTGGGAGTATGTATGTGCAAAAATCATGAAAATAGTTGCAAATGTATGCATCAAACATAATGGTATGGCCAAAAAATGTTTGTGAACAAGAGGGGGAGGGGGGGGGGACCTGGGAGTAGAGCTTATATGGTGGTGATAGGGATGGGGGGGGGAAGCTGATCAATACAAAGTAATCTAAAATGGACCTGAGCATAAAACAGGTCTAGGTGGACAATGGTGTGAATAGTAAGATAGGCAGAGATGAATAACACAAAGATTAGTCAAGCACTTACCAGTAATAGGTCCGGGTAACACCTGGCGCCTCAGTGCCAAGGTGTCCAAAAACTGTGGATTAAATAGTGTGATAGCCACGCCTCCTGTCCAATCAGGGAGTGGGGTGGTGCGGTGGTTTCCCTCCAGAATGGGGGAGTGTTGCTGATTGGATGTGACAAAAGAGGAAGTGCCTTTGTGGCCATATTGCTCCAGGGCATCTTGCCCTTTATTTGTAAAAAGTAAAGTATGGGCTACTAATGAAGCCCAGGTCTATAATACTTTCACCATGAGGATAAATAAAGGGAAGGATTTGTTATGCAAAGGTAAAATTAAATTAAATGTACAAAATAAAAAAGAAAAGGAAAAAAAAGCATGGATGTGTGTTTATGTGTGATGTGGGGTATCACATCACATGAGGTAATTCATGTGGTAATTTTTGACTAAAAATGTGTGGTATTTAGTAGTGAAATACCTCACACTTCAATTCTGAAGAGAAATAAGAGGAATGTTTGCATGTCTTTGACCTCACATAATTAGACCTACCTCTACCACATGATAAATGCAGTGTTGTGATAGAATTGTGATATCTGTCACATAACATGGAGCCTTTTCAGCTTGTTCTGTGTTCAGGGTCCCCATATTTTGCTGAAATAACTAAAAGTGATCTGACCAACGAATCCCCCCCCCCTCCCCAAGTTCCATTTTGTTTTAAAAAAAGAAAAAGTACTCCAAACCCCGTACAATCCTTCATCTTCCGCGTCCCCCCAACATTGCCATTCCCCAACATCTGGTTGGAAAAATGCTCCAACCCACAGCCTCTACTTTTTAAAAAATTAAGTAAAACTGCGGCAAACACAGAACCCCCCCCCCCTCCTCTGGTTAAAGGGAACCTTAACCGGCGGGGAAAAAAAAATCACTTACCTGGGGGCTTTCCCAAGCCTCCTGCAGCCGTCCGGTGCCCGCGCCGGTCCTTCGGTGCCCTCCGGTCTCCCTCCGCCGCTAAGTTTCGTTTTCGGACGACTGCCAGTCGTCCTCGGGCCTCTTCCGCATTCCTCGTCGTAAACTGCAGTAAAGCGCGTCCGCATGACGCCAAACGTGTCATGTGCATGACGCCAAACGTGTCATGCGGACGCGCTTTACTGCAGTTTACGACTAGGAATGCGGAAGTGGCCCGAGGACGACTGGCAGTCGTCCGAAAACGAAACTTAGCGGCGGAGGGAGACCGGAGGGCACCGAAGGACCGGCGCGGGCACCGGACGGCTGCAGGAGGCTTGGGAAAGCCCCCAGGTAAGTGAATTTATTTTTCCTCGCCAGTTAAGGTTCCCTTTAAAATTGCTCCGAGGCCTCCCCAGCAGCCTATAAAAGTAAAAGTGCTGTAACACCCCCCCTCCAGACCCCCAGCCTCTAAAAGTAAAAGTACTCAAACACCCAGTCTCTAAAAGTGCTGACCCCTCCCCAGCCTCTAAAAGTGCTCCACCCACCCTCTTCCCCAGCCTCTAAAATTGCTCCTACCCCCCCCCCCCCCCTACCCCCAGCCTCTAAAGGTAAATGAGCTGGATTTTTTTTTTTTTTTTTTATAATGGATGCCTATAAATTTACTTTTCATAGGTTGCTACATAATCAAATACACCTTCCCTCCTCAAAAAAAAAAAAAAAAACATCTTCCAAAGACTATTCTAACTTATGGAAGACAATTAAAGATTATTACTTATTTGCTGCAGGCTTACCACTGAAATACCTCACGTTTTGCCTCACTCTATGCATTACCTCATGTTTTACCTAAGGTTTGGAAATGGAAAAAAATCTTTCAGAATTGATAAAAGAAGAGGAAAATACCTCATGAGGTATTTTACCAACAAAAAAACATTTACCCCACATAGCTACCAGAATTGAGCCCATTGTCTCATAGTAATAGAGCAGATGTGACAACATCACTCTGTTCAATTGCACCTGATGGTGGGCCCAGAGGAAAATATCTGTTTTATCATTGTACCTAACTGGGACCTTTACCACTGCAAACCCATCTTTATTTGCGTTTTTGGATCCAGGACTGGCGCAGTATCATTTACTTTTAATTTGTTTTTAAAATAAAAAGTTGTCCCATTATTTCCTTTTTCAAATGTTGTTTTATGAAACACATGCTAACCATAAATTTGATGCTAGTGATGTGGTTTTCAAAACTCATTGGCCAGGGGACCCAGAAGACTGTGAAGTTGCACACTGCTAAAAATACACAAACAACTAAATATAACAAGAAAGAAAAAAAAACATTTGGTGTAACAGCCAACAGATAATTTGGTTAATAAGATGACTGAGCATAAAAAGAGCATCCCATATGTAAAAAGTATATAGGTGTGTGTGTGTGTTGGGGGAGGGGGGTAGTCTGGGCAATGGTCATCACTATATGTAACACTTAATGGGAAAATAATAAAATAAATACACACATGTGATCATTATTACCCGCCTGGATCGATAATGGCCTCTCCGGAGCACAAATTGCGGCTTCATTGAGAAGCCATTTCTCTGATCTCTGATGAGCGAAAATGCTGATATTCTTTTTGCATTCATATTTGCAAAAAAAATGTTGAATTAGACTTTTGAACGAAAGTGCCATAGATAATCATGTCATAGAAAGCACATTTGTCATTTCTCACGGTTTTTTTTGCAAATGTTTGCGCTAAATAAACAGTTTTTCACATTTTCACTGTAAAAATAAAGATTTATTGCATTTTCCCATATTTTCACCATATTACGAAATACAATGTATATTTTCACAAAAATGTTCTCGAAAATCAAAAATGCCATTTTCTATGTGAAAAATGACTGCCAATAATTCATGAGCTACACAGCTGTTTTTATTCACTGAGGTGATCAAATTAAATTCTCCTGTGGCAAACTTCAAAGATTCCTTTTAAAGAAGTTAAGACCAGTAAGTCTCAAATCTAGACTCCATTATTTTATCTATCTTCCACAAATGTGAAGAGAGAGAGTTTTGTTGACCTTTGTACATTAAATATCATCCACAGTGTCTTAAACACACATATCACAAATCCCAGGCTTTCTGTTACCAAGAAAACCCTTCTCTAGTATGTCAGCCTGGCTGACTGCAGGTCGGGGCACCATTGGAGAGTTGTAGAGACCATGGAAATCATGAGAAGTGGAGACAGAATATACCGTAGGGGCCATCTGGCTGGTCACTGAGTGGGGGAATAAGCACAGTCATGCAGCAGATTAGTGGTCCTTCTATAGTGCATCCATCTGCTGTTACAGGACATCCAACATTTTCTACAGCATGTAGTCAGATTTAGAAACAACAAATGTATGATTAACCACATGTATATGAATGACTTGTGTGTATAGGGCCATACTTGAAATAGAAGCCCAAGGAAGTTTGGATGTCTGCCATATCAGCTAGTAAAATATTGCTAAAATTACCAATAATTTTACTATTGCCTTATCTGACCCCATTTTCACTTGAACCCTCCTTCTATCGATGCCTAACTATAACCGACCCCTCAACCAATTCATAATCCTAACTGACCCTCCCAACCAATGCCTAACCCTTACCAATCCCCCCAACCAATGCCTAACCCCAACTGACCCCCCCAACAATGACTGACACTAACCAATCCCCTCCCCACCTTATTCCTAACTGTCCCCCACCTGCAGCAATCCCCACCAATATTTACACCTCTATCTATGCCATTGCCTAGCTCTAACCTAACTGTAGCTACCAAGCGTCCTTTATTTTATCAGGTGCTGAATTCACTGGGGAAGTTTGGGCACTGCCATAGATGCCAACATTAATAGCTGTGATTAGCAGCTATAACTTGAAATTTGGACACTGAAGGTGTCTGATAAAATAACGAGCCCTGGGGCAACCTTTTGTACAAACTGTAGCAATAAATAGTGGGCACAAGGCAATTAACATGCTGATCACAGCTATTAATATACTGTCCACCTTTCCCAGCCTTATGAGCGCACAAGAACCTATTGCTATATGCCTTCATTCATTTTATAGTATTCTCTTGGACTAATGAATGGACACATTACAGAATATAATTTTTCCATAGGTGGCCTTACTGCAAGAGCAATTAACAAAATTGGATTGTTCCCATTTATCTAAAGGAGAGTTCCAGGGGTAGTAGGAAAAAAGGTGCTGGTGGCTAGTGGGCGAAAAGGGCACCGTAGACTCTAATGCAATTATTGTTCATACGGCGAAAAAAACTGAAAAAAGGGTGCCCAATAAATATTGTTAACAACATCAGAACATTACAGTTTTTTAAGTATGTTGTTTTCAGAATCCGCTCTGCTGGCCTTGATTCCCTGGACTGTGTTGATTCCTTTCTGTCAGTTTGCAAGGCTGACTGATTTGCATCCACTTATCTTGCAGATCTGCTTGTCTGCTTCCTTTGAAGGTCTAGTATAAATGTCATTTCCTCCCAGAATTCCTCGCTCGACATAGTTTCTGATTAGGGAAACTTACCTTGGAGCCTCAGCCTCTTTTGCATCTTGTTGCGAATATTCTAGTGTAGTTCATTATTGGGGAGTGCACTTTGCACTTCCTATAGTGCAGTCAGGTTCTGCTTTATTTGTACTGTTTTTTCCTGTTCTGTCTTGTCCTGTCCTTGCGATTGTACTGTCACCTGCGGTGGCTGACAGTGAATCGTTTGGTCTCGCTCCTAGATCGCATTCGCCCTAGCGGTAGAGGCGGTGGATCTCCCTTGTCTGACTCTTGGAGTATAACCTTAGCTGCGGTTGCTACTGGTTACTCCTTCAGTCTGTCTTGTCTGGAGCGAACGCTTTCTGTTGTCTGGTGTGAGACAACCGATTAGCAAGCGTTCGCGTTATTTGTCTGTCGTCATTTTTTCTGTGTTCATTTGTTAGTCAGGGTTGGTACGCTTTGCCAATGTTGCGCTTAACATGCGGTGGCCGTACCGTTAACGTGCTTGTCTCTGTTGCGCATATCGTGCGGGGACCGCATTTAGCTAGTTCTTTTGTTATTTACCTTGGCGTTCAGATTGTGGTTATTTGCTGTGTCTTCCTTGCTCAGTTCACGCTCTGCCTTTGTTCGGTCTTGTGTTGCTGGTGGCAATCGCCTCTTGCGATTAGCTTTCTCACTCTGGCCTGCTATGATGTGATATGTTTGCCGTCGCGGGGTGGCAACTAGATTGGTGGACAATCACATAGTCTGTCTCTGTTCTTGCTTTCTTCTGAGTTGCTACTTTGTTGCCCTGTCTTGCTCTATCATACAATTTCAACCTGGCATCTGTGGCTGTACAGAGGACTTATCCCTCTGTGCTCCACAGCCCCATCTGCTGGTTGGAATTCTCCTCTACAAATCTATACTGGGTGCTTTGCTTCTTCGATTGTGGCGATTTCCTTCTGCTTCAGCGCACATGGTGTGCGCTGACTGGAAATCGCCCGCAGATCATTACAGTTGTCATTTTAGAAACTTGCAAAATTATAGTTTTTATTGTTTGTAAGTACAGATTTTACGTTATCAAAGACATTATTGTTTCTATGTGTAAAATAATTTTTCTGCAGAGGGAGTGGTTAGGATTAGGCATCAACAGGGCAGAGGTAAGTTTTAGGCACCACCAGGGGAGGGTTCTTTGTGAGAGTAGAGCTGTGTTAAGCTGTATTGTTGAATTACGTAACAATTTTTAATGTTAATATCTTCACGTTATTATCTCCCATCTGTTATTGAAATGGTATTTATCATCAACTAAGTTTGACAATGATGCTTATCGCTATAAAGATTGTGTTATCTTCCTTGGAGGATTCTACATGGAACAGAGAGAGACTACTCTCATTTTTTCCATGTCCATAAAACACATTTTCAGATCGATTTTTTTTTTTGACTGATAAGATTATGCTCCAGGAGGTGATCTCCTCTAGTATAGCTACAGTGGGTTGCAAAAGTATTCGGCCCCCTTGAAGTTTTCCACATTTTGTCACATTACTGCTACAAACATGAATCAATGTTATTGGAATTCCACGTGACAGACCAATACAAAGTGGTGTACACATGAGAAGTGGATCGAAAATCATTCATGATTCCAAACATTTTTTACAAATAAATAACTGCAAAGTGGGGTGTGCGTAATTATTCGGCCCCCTTTGATCTCAGTGCAGTCAGTTGCCCATAGACATTGCCTGATGAGTGCTAATGACTAAATAGTGTACACTTGTGTGTAATCTAATGTCAGTACAAATACAGCTGCTCTGTGAGGGCCTCAGAGGTTGTCTAAGAGAATATTGGGAGCAACAACACCATGAAGTCCAAAGAACACACCAGACAGGTCAGGGATAAAGTTATTGAGAAATTTAAAGCAGGCTTAGGCTACAAAAAGATTTCCAAAGCCTTGAACATCCCACGGAGCACTGTTCAAGCGATCATTCAGAAATGGAAGGAGTATGGCACAACTGTAAACCTACCAAGACAAGGCCATCCACCTAAACTCACAGGCCAAACAAGGAGAGCGCTGAGCAGAAATGCAGTCAAGAGGCCCGTGGTGACTCTGGACGAGCTGCAGAGATCTACAGCTCAGGTGGGAGACTCTGTCCATAGGACAACTATTAGTTGTGCACTGTACAAAGTTGGCCTTTATGGAAGAGTGGCAAGAAGAAAGGCATTGTTAACAGAAAGCATAAGAAATCCGGTTTGCAGTTTGCCACAAGCCATGTGGGGGACACAGCAACCATGTGGAAGAAGGTGCTCTGGTCAGATGAGATCAAAATGGAACTGTTTGGCCAAAATGCAAAACGCTATGTGTGGCGGAAAACTAACACTGCACATCACTCTGAACACACCATCCCCACTGTCAAATATGGTGGTGGCAGCATCATGCTCAGGGGGTGCATCTCTTCAGCAGGGACAGGGAAGCTGGTCAGAGTTGATGGGAAGATGAGGGAAGATGGATGGAGCCAAATACAGGGCAAACTTGGAAGAAAATCTCTTGGAGACTGCAAAAGACTTGAGACTGGGGCGGAGGTTCACCTTCCAGCAGGACAATGACCCTAAACATAAAGCCAGGGTAACAATGGAATGATTTAAAACAAAACATATCTATGTGTTAGAATGGCCCAGTCAAAGTCCAGATCTAAATCCAATCGAGAATCTGTGGCAAGATCTGAAAACTGCTGTTCACAAACGCTGTCCATCTAATCTGACTGAGCTGGAGCTGTTTTGCAAAGAAGAATGGGCAAGGATTTCAGTCTCTAGATGTGCAAAGCTGGTAGAGACATACCCTAAAAGACTGGCAGCTGTAATTGCAGCAAAAGGTGGTTCTACAAAGTATTGATTCAGGGGGCCGAATAATTACGCACACCCCACTTTGCAGTTCTTTATTTGTAAAAAATGTTTGGAATGATGTATGATTTTTGATTCACTTCTCACGTGTACACCACTTTGCATTGGTCTTTCACGTGGAATTCCAATAAAAGTGATGCATGTTTGTGGCAGTAATGTGACAAAATGTGGAAAACTTCAAGGGGGCTGAATACTTTTGCAACCCACTGTATCAGAACTAGATCGGATCACGCCCCTGTCCATATTTGCATCAAAGAAGGTCCTCCCCAAAAGAAAGTTTTCTTCTGGAAATTAAATAATTCCCTATTAACAGATAAAACATTAACTGACAATTTAAAAAAAGACATTAAGGATTTTTTTGAAAGCAATCAAACTCCAGATAGTGGCCCCTCTTCTATTTGGGTGGCTCATAAAGCCTTCTCTCGAGGTCTCCTAATCAAACGTGGAGCCTTAGTTAAAAAACAAAGGGATAAACAATATGACAAATTAATTAATCGAATTCAAGAAAAAGAAAGATTGCTGAAGAGGTCTACATATTTGGAGTTAGAAAAATAACTTTTATCTTAGAGAAGAGCTACAACTTATTTCAGTACATCAATGCAATTATATGTTACAAAAAGCAAATTTGAATTTTTACTCTCAAAGCAATAAAGCACGTAAATTACTAGCCACCATGCTACAAAAAATGAAGTATAGAATTCATAAGATGGTTCACCCAATATCTAAAAGCCAGATAACTAACCCCAAGGACATTGCTGACCTCTATGGCGACTACTACGCCCAACTGTATAATATAAAAAATGACTCCTCAACTACTCAACCATAGGAAGAATCCATAAATAAATTCCTGAATGCCATAAATTTACCTAAAGTTTCAACTTCCCAATAAGGAATTCTAAACAGTCCCTTAACTGAGGTAGAAATTTTAAAAACCATAAAATTACTCAGAAGTAATATGGCCCCTGGACCTGATGGGTTCAGTAATGAATACCTGCTTACCTTTGCAGATTCCTTAGTGCACAATTTGACAATATTATTTAATTCCTTCCTAGAGGGGAAACCAATTCCTACGGAGTACTTGGAAGCAATTATTACAGTCATCCCTAATCCAGACAAGGATCAAACCACCCCAGCTAATTTTAGGCCCATCTCATTGCTGAACGTAGACACGAAGTTATATGCAAAGTAGTTAGCAAATCGTTTGATGCAAATAACCCCTTTTCTTCAGAATTACAATCAAGTTGGCTTCACAAAAGGACGTCAAGCAAATGACGGTACGAGGCAAATGCTGGATTTGCTTAGACATGTGGAGCTCTGTTGAATGCCTTCGGTTCTCTTAACTTTAGACTCCGAAAAGGCATTCAACAGCATTCATTGTCAGTTCTTAAGACATGCACATAAAATTTGGGTTTGTGGTCCCATTATTAAAGCTATCATGGCTCTATACTCCGTACCTACAGCAAGAGTTAATGCAGCAGGATTTATATCTAAATCCTTTAGTATCTCAAACGGAACTCGTCAGGGGTGTCCCCTCTCCACTATAATTTTCATAATGTTAATGGAAACGATCGCTCAAAAAATCTGTTCCAATGCAAATATAAAAGGGTTACACATAGGGAATACCCACCACATCATCAATATATTCACTGACGATGTAGCATTGTTTTTAACTAACCCATTGAATCATTAAAACACTTACTAGTAGACCTTACCATGTTCTCTGAAGCTTCAATCTATAAGCTTTACCAGCACAAGTCTCTTATGTTAGGATTACATTTGCTTCCTCTCCATTCTCCTTTCCATGAGCTGAACATGAGGTTCCCTACTTGGGTATTAAACAGTCAAGTCACGCTGAGTATCTGTGTAAATATAATTATCTCCCCTTACTTGTTTTTGTAAAAAAAAGTCTGCTGACTTGGCCAAGTCTTGGCTTTCCTGGTCTGGCCGAGTGTCTGCAATCAAAATGTTTATCCTTCCAAAAATTTTGTATCTATTTCATACAGTTAACATTCCCCTACGGGAATCATTTTGAATGGATCTAAAAAGGTGTGTCTCAACTTTATTTGGCGGGGGGGAAAAATAAGAGTTCCGTACAAGGTAATGATACTACAAAAAAAACTAAAAAAAAAAAAAAAAACAAGGGGGTATGGGCCTTCCCTGCTTAGAATTGTATTATTATGCTGCAAATTTAGCTATTGTCAAACATTGGTGAAACCTTTCTTCCCAAAAACCATGTGTAGACTTAGAAACAGCTCTGATCGGCTCGACCCCCCGCACAACATTAATGAGTAAGATGTTGGGTGCAAAGTCTCTCCCCTCCCAGTTCCCTATGATCCAATCTACACTTCTGGCTTGGGAGCTCTTCCTCAAACATCCATCAGATGACTCCCATGCACAATGCCCCCTCTTTCCATTATCAGTGCTGCAACAATTTATCCCTCATCTCAATCTTCGCCCCTGGTATAATGCTCAAATCACCTTACTGTATGCTCTATTTGAGGATTTGATGATCAAGTCCTTCGCTGATCTTTAAAAACAGTTTCAGATTCCAAACTCCCAACTTTTCACTTATCATAGAATATTTCATCTAATCAAAATTCAATCCATAACTCTTTCTAAATTACCTTCTCAGATACTCACTCTAATAAACTTTAAAGGCACTCAGAGAGGGAACATTTCGACTTGGTATGAAGCTCTAAGTACAAACTCAGTTTCCCCACTTCAAAGATATGCCTTAGAGAGGCACTTAAGTCAGATCAAAAAAATGAGTTTTTTTTTCTCACCTGGGGCTTCCCTCAGCCCCCTGCAGCTGTCCGGTGCCCTCGCAGCCTTGCTCCGATCCTCCTGGACCCGACGGCGACCACTTCCGGTTTTGCCATCAGGACCCGACAGGCTGGGAACGCGAGTGATTCTTCGCGTTCCCAGCCACAATAGCACCCTCTATGTTGCTATAGCAGCCCTCTATGCTGCTATAGCAACATAGAGGGAGCTATTGTGGCTGGGAACGCAAAGAATCACTCGCGTACTCAGCCTGTCGGGTCCTGACGGCGAAAACAGAAGTGGTCGCCGGCAAGTCCAGGAGGATCGGAGCGAGGCTGCGAGGGCACCGGACAGCTGCAGGGGGCTGAGGGAAGCCCCAGGTGAGTAAAACTCATTTTTTTATTTGGCTTAAGGTTCACTTTAAGCTGGTCTAACAATCTTAAAACCTCAATATCAATTAAGCAATTGATTAAGACCACTACCTCAATCTTGAAGCTCTCTAAATGTAATTCCCATTGGGAGCAATCTCATAAATTACTGTACAAATGGTACTTTACTACTAGAAGACTGTCTTCCTTCTCGGCCGATATGTCCCCTCTATGCTGGCACTGTTCTTCTGCCCCAGGCACTTTACTTCATATGTTTTGGGAGTGCCAACAAATTTACTTATTTTGGGGTCAGGTGGAGGCCTTGATCAGAAGGTCCTTTGATCTCAATTTCAGAATTATGCCACAATTGGCACTTTTGCTAATAGGACTAGAAGACTTTTTAAAGCAATATCAAATACATATATGCCATATTCTAATTACAGCTGTTTCATTAATTTCTCTTAATTGGGAGTTAGCAGATCAAATTTCTATATCCCAACTGAAACCTATATTTAGGAAAAATTTAGTTATGGAACTAGTTCTTAGAGTTAATTAACAGCAGGACATATAATCAATTACCCCCTCCCCCCACCCACCCCAAAAGTTGAGTACTCAAGTATTGAGAATGTAAGACCAGAATATTTGGTTACCTGTATGTTTAACTTTATTTTCTTCTCTTCTTTTTTTCTCTTCTCTTTTTCCTCTTTCTTCTTGGTCTGTCTATTTTCTTCTATTAGACTGTTAGGTCTCTAGTTTTAAATTTCAACTAACCACTTTGTCCTGAAAATGTTTGATCTCAGGCTGTTAATACAACACTCCTATTATCTCAATGTTTAAAGAGACACTGAAGCGGAAAAAAAATATGATATAATGAATTGGTTGTGTACTATGAATAATTACTAGAAGATTAGCAGCAAAGAAAATATTCTCATATTTTTATTTTCAGGTATATAGTGTTTTTTCTAACATTGCATTATTCCCTAATATGTGCAGATTACACAACACTCTGCATTCAAAATGATTCTTTCAGAGCAGTCTGTGAACTAATGATCTCTCCTCTGGCAGAGAAAAAGAAAACTGTTCACTTATAGTTGAGATAATAAAAGTCAGAAGACAGCCCTCTCCACGACTTTGAAAGTCGTAGAGATTAATGACTTTTTTGCATAGAGATAACAACTGGAGTTTCTTAACTCTTCCTGTACTGGAAACAATTAGACTGATGTATCTGATCTTAATGTTTTATTTCTTAGCTGTGCTACACATACAAATCATAATATCATCATTTTTTTTTTCGCTTCAGTGTCTCTTTAAGCTTATTGTTTCAATAAGATAAATGTTATTTCCTTGGTTGGTAGAATACCTTATGGGTATTTATGTATAAATACAACTAATAGGACATAGCTGTATTTTAGTGTTGGATGTTTCACAACAACAATTGAATACGTTTGGACATGTTATTGTAAACATATGAATATGTTCTTTTCATTTATTGTGTTGAATTTTTATGTACCGCAAGTTATAAGCATTCAATAAAACCGTTTCATGAAAAACAAAAAAAAATTCGTTATCTAGCCAGGCCCTTTTTTCCTGGCACCCTTTTTTCATACACACATTCCAGGGGTTCATGTATACTCACTAACCAAATGTATGGAAACATAATTATTTCCTTAGAATTATTGTGTTGATTATGCTTTTTTATATCTGCCTTCAGACAGTGAAAATTGCATGAAATGTCGAGATGAAGAATGGTCAAATGAGAAGAAGGATCTCTGTGTTCCAAAACTGGTGGTATTTCTCTCCTACACTGAGGATTCAATTGCTGCAGTATATTCATCTGGCTCTATTTTGTGTTGTCTTCTGACTTCTTTAATATTGGGGATTTTTGTGCATTACAAAGACACGCCGATTGTTAAAGCTAATAACAGGAACCTGAGCTATCTTCTCCTGGTCTCCATCATGCTGAGCTTCCTCTGTGTCTTCTTGTTCCTCGGTCGTCCATCAGATGTAACCTGCAGGCTACGTGTGACATTTTTTGGTGTCATCTTCTCAGTAGCCATCTCCTCTCTACTTGCGAAAAGTATCATTGTCTGTGTTGCTTTTAAAGCCACCAAGCCTGGGAATTCCTGGAACAAATGGATGGGAACCAAATTATCCAATTCTGTAATATATGTGTGTTCAATTGTGCAAATAAATATCTGTGCCATTTGGTTGTCTACTTGTCCTCCATTCCAGGAAGAAGATACTCACTCTTTTCAGGACATAATTGTCATTCAGTGCAACGAAGGGTCAGCCATTGCATTTTACTCTGTCCTGGGATATTTGGGGATTCTTGCAGCTGTTAGTTTCATTATAGCATTTTTAGTCAGAACATTACCGGACAGCTTTAATGAGGCCAAGTACATCACGTTCAGCATGCTGGTGTTCTGCAGTGTCTGGATTGCCATGATCCCGACCTATCTGAGCACTAAAGGGAAATACATGGTGGCTGTAGCAGTCTTTGCTATTATGGCGTCAAGTGCTGGACTTCTCGCCTGTATTTTTTTCCCAAAATGTTACATAATTTTGTGTAGACCTGAACTTAACACAAAAATAGGTTTGCTCGAAAATAAAGCAAGATAATATTATACAGTAGATACTAATTGTATAATGCAAGTCTAAAAAAAATTCTATAGAGTATTAGAATAAAATATATGCATCTACGTACAGCATGTATGAATAAAGTATCTATGTATGTATAGATTAACTTTGTGGGTTATATAGTCTAGCCTTTATTACTTGAAGAGACTATGAGGGTGCCTATTAACGGTACAATTTTTGTTCATAAAATGCCATCTTTTGATGCAATTTGTACGATCGAAAGTAATCTGAAAGTGTGAGGGCTGCCAGCGTGGTGTATGTATACGTAGCTGTGCTACTTCAATATTCAGCCATATAAAGAGACTCAAAGCAGCTCCAATTGGACTGAACACTGGTGAAAATGGAGATGGGCAACATAGAATTAGAGCCAAATAAGAAGTGTAAGAAGGGAAAGCCGAAAAAGCTGACAGACTTTTACCGGGAAAAAGCTCTGCGCTCAGCGGCTCTCCGCTCCAGCCGCACAAGGAAAAATGGTGCATGCAAGTCCCTCTCCTCAGTTATGGTGGACACGTGCACAGAGCATCAGTCCACTCCAGAGGCATAGCTAGGGCTTTCAGTGCCCGGGGACAAAGACAGTTTATGTGCCCCCCCCCATGGTGGCAAAGAGCATAAATGGGCGTGGCCCTGCATCAGAATGTGAGCATGGTCATCGGTGCTGCTATGCAAATACAAAATAATATGGTAGAAAATTACACTATGACTATGGTAGGATTACAGTGTGAGCTCCTCTGAGGACAGTCTGTGACATGACTATGTACTCTGTAAAGTGCTGCAGAAGATGTCAGTGCTATATAAATCCATAATATAATAAAAAATAATAATAATAATAATAATATGGTAGGGCGTTAGACTATGACTATGGTAGGATTAGATAGTGAGCTCCTCTGAGAACAGTCAGTGACATGACTATGTACTCTGTAAAGTGCTGCAGAGGACATCAGTGCCATATAAACAAATAATAATATGGTAGGACACAAGACTATGAATATGGTGGGATTAGATTGTGAGCTCCTCTAAGGACAGTCAGTGACATGACTATGTACTCTGTAAAGTGCTGCAGAAGATGTCAGTGCTATAGATGCAGAGACATGACAGAGAACATTTATATCACACTTTTGTCCTGTTGGACTCAAAGCGTCAGAGCTGTAGTCACTGGGACGCGTCCTATAGGTCTCCTACTTAACAGGCGCAGGCTTACTGAACAGGAGGAGCGAAGATTTATTTGAACCCAGGTCTCCTATGTTAGAGGCAGAGTCCCCAGTACTGCATCTAGCCACTTGACAGGGCTTTTTCCCTTCCCTACCCCCAAAAAAATACTGTGATAATGGCTTGCTGAATGAGCAATAAAATGCTAAAAGCTTTAAGCCTGAAGAGTCAGTCAGAGAAAGGGAATGTATGTACAGTATGTGTATGTGACATACATACATTCTGTGATTCCATCCCTGACTGTCTGACCCCTGTCCCCGACCCTGCAGGCTTCTTCAAGCATTTAGCATTTTATCACACAAGTACAAGTACAGTATTTTATGGACCATGAGACCCTCCCAGCCACAATAATCCCCCCCCCATAACAGTAACCCTCCCAGCCACAGTAATTCCCCCCCCATAACAGTAACCCTCCCAGCTACAGTAATCCCCCCCAATAACGGTAACCCTCCCAGCTACAGTAATCCCCCCATAACAGTAACCCTCCCAGCTACAGTAATCCCCCCAATAACAGTAACCCTCCCAGCTACAGTAACCCCCCCCCCCCCCCACAACAGTAACCCTCCCAGCTACAGTAACTTCCCCCCAATAACAGTAACCCTCCCAGCTACAGTAACCCCCCCCCCATAACAGTAACCCTCCCAGCTACAGTACCCCCCCCCCATAACAGTAACCCTCCCAGCTACAGTAGCCCCCCCCCCCCCAATACCAGTAACCCTCCCAGCTACAGTAACCCCCCCCCCCATAACAGTAACCCTCCCAGCTATAGTAACCCCCATAACAGTAACCCTCCCAGCTACAGTAACCCCCCCCCCCCCATAACAGTAACCCTCCCAGCTACAGTAACCCCCCCCCCCCCCTAACAGTAACCCTCCCAGCTACAGTAATCCCCCTCCCCAATAACAGTAACCCTCCCAGCTACAGTAATCCCCCCAATAACAGTAACCCTCCCAGCTACAGTAATCCCCCTCCCCAATAACAGTAACCCTCCCAGCTACAGTAATCCCCCCAATAACAGTAACCCTCCCAGCTACAGTAATCCCCTCCCCATAACAGTAACCTTCCCAGCTACAGTAATCCCCCCTCATAGCGGCTCCCACAAAGGAATTCCTGGCATGTGTGCAGAGAGTCCCTGTCCCGTTCTGGCTGGCATTCCTATTGGATGGCTTGCTCTAGGTGGTATAGGGGGCATTGGGAAGTTGTATGGGGGCATTGGGAAGCCTCCCCGTGGAGCTCCTAGATAGTGCTATTGTAGCATGAACTAATTCCCGCAGGGCAACCGCTTTGCAGTATTGGTTTTTGACCCTGCATAGTTTGGCATGCAAAAGCAAATGCACATTTGCATGAGCATTGCCTCATGAATAGCCAATAAGGCCACATTTGCAAAGCCAGATTTGTAAGGTGTTCACTTGGTGTTTAATGCACACATTAAACTCTCTGTGTAAGAAGCATGTATGTCGGATTAACCCAGCCCCTCCATCTAAATCTTTATGGATAACGCAACTCAATTCATATTTAAAACTAGAAAAGTTGGTTTATCAGCATAGAGGAGCACCCCATAAATTCGAAAAAGTGTGGGCTCCCTAGCTAGACACTCCTGGTCTTCCCAACCGCACACTCATTATTGATAGACTATTTATGGCAGGCAGTTGAGTTGTTGTTCATTGATAACAAAGGTATTTGTCGTGGATTTCTCTATTCTTTCTTTTTTTTTTTTTTTTGTTATACTTTTTTTATTGATTTCCATCTTATCAATAAATGTATCATACAAGTTTTTAACATGAGTAGGAAAAGTTATAAAGCATATTATCAACAGATGCAATGGTAACAACATATATAACATTAAAGTAGGAGTATCAATAGTACTCTATAGTATCAATAGAAAAATGTCACATTAAGGCGTGGAAAAGATTGCTTAGATAATCTTATGGAGGAAACAACCGTCTAACAGATAGCATGGAAGTCCAATGAGATTGGGAATGCATCCTCGATGGCGGTGAGTTTAGAGTGTTGTTCTCATCCTGGATACTTACTACAGGTACCAGTTCTAAAGTTTATAAAAACCTAACCTATTGGAGGAAAAAGAAAACGTATTCTCTTTATAGAAAATTATGTCAGTCACTAAGAGAGGAAAGTAAGCTATTAACGCTAATAGAAAGAGGTCGTAGGGAAAGGTGGGGGGGTGGGGGATATGGAGGGAAATTAACTGGAGCGGGGAAGACAAGGCAGTGCTTCTTGCTACCAGGGTTATAGGAAATAGGAGAAAAAAGAAGGAAAAAGGGTTAGCCAGTGCCTTTGATTTAGGGCCCAATGTTATTTTAAAAGATAATAAGATAATACAATATTTCTCTGGTTTCATGAGGTCTCTTTAGGTCTAAAATAGACGTGAAGCTATGTTATTATGGGGGTTGATAGACAGGGGATACATAAGGCCATGAGTCCCAGATTTTATGGAAGTTATTTTCTGTATCTCTCAGAGAAGCTGTCAATTGTTCCATGGACCTAGTCTAATTGACTTTGAGGATGACCTCAGAGATGTCTGGCGGAGCTATTTTCTTCCAGGAGGAGGATATAGCCAGTCTAGTTGCTGTTATTATATAGGTAATTAAGTGGTTTGTATGTTTGTTTATCGTTGGGATTGGTTTGCCTAAAAGCATGTGAAGGGGATCAAGAGGTATCATGACACCAGTAGTGGAGTGGATAAGTTCTTGTATCTTGCTCCATAGAGGGGAGAGAAGAGGGCAGAACCAGAAGATGTGTTCTAGGGTGCCTTTGTTATTGCATCCTCTCCAACATAAATCAGACGTACCTGGGTAGGCTTTGGACAGAATTTCTGGTGTAGGGTACCAACGAAATAGAATTTTGTATATATTCTCCCTGATTTGAATACACATTGAAGAACGTTTGGCATTATCCCATATATCGAGCCAGTCATCCAAAGATATAGATGTGGAGATTGCAGATGACCATTTTGCCATGTAAGAGTGGTCTGGTGACCAAGATCCAAATTTAGTCAACAACAAAACATAAATTTGGGAAATCAGACCTTTCTGATGTCCTGCGTTGTCACATAATCGCTCAAAAGGAGAGAAATGTAGTGTGGTATCAGGTTTATGAATAGTTGAGTGGATGAAATGAGTAATCTGATTATGTTCCATAATCAATTGAGGGGTGAAGGAGATTTTGTTTTCAAGCTGTGATCTGGTACGTGCTTTTCCTGTGAGGGGGTGTATCCAATCATTAAGGTTGAAGTATCCCAGTTTATACCAAGTGCTCATGAAGGACTCAAAAAGGCCTGGTTTGAAGGAGGGATTGCCCAGGATTGGAACCCTCCATGGGTTTTAACTATCATCTGTATGCAGATGACACCCAGATCTACCTCCACACCCCTGACATATCCACCACTACCATGGACAAGGTCTCCTCCTGTCTATCAGCCATCTCCTCCTGGATGTCCCCTAGGTTCCTGAAACTAAACCTAGACAAAACGGAATTTATGACCTTCCCACCCCGGACATCCATAAACCTCCCAGATGTGCATGTCACTGTTAACCACACTACCATTCACCCTACCTCTCAAGCCCGCTGTCTGGGTGTCACCCTGGACTCCGCACTCTCCTTCACTCCCCACATCCAAAACCCCACAATGTCCTGCAACTTCCACCTTCGTAACATCTGTAAGATTCGCCCTTTCCTGACCTCTGCCACCACCAAACTCCTCATCCATGCCCTCATAATTTCCCGCCTTGACTACTGCAATGCCCTGCTGTCTGTTCTCCCTATGACCCGAACAGCCCCACTGCAGTCCATCATGAATGCAGCAGCCAGAATTATCCACTGCTCCCATCGCTCCACCATGGAAGATCCCCTCCTTGAATCCCTCCACTGGCTTCCTATCCAGTCCAGAATCAGATTCAAGATACTGTGTCTGACCTACAAATCTGTCCACAAAACCTGTCCAACCTACATTTCCGATCTTACTCGGAGGTACACACCTAGCCGCTCACTCCGCTTTTCCAATGAACTTTGCCTAACCGCCCCCCGCATCACCCAGTCCTATGCACGCCTCCAGGACTTCTCAAGAGCTGCTCCAACACTATGGAACTCCCTACCTCCACCCATTAGGGCAGCCCCCTCCTTCAACATCTTCAAGAAAGCCCTCAAAACTCACCTTTTCACTCTGGCTTACTACCGCTCACAAGTGCTCTAAACCCACAGCTGAACTCTGGTCTCCTACCTCTCGTGTCCCTACCTCTCCCTTTAGATTGTAAGCCTTTGGGCAGGGTCCTCCTCCTTTTGTGTCCAACCTGATCATGCACCTCCATTACTGTGAACCCATGCTAGGCATCTGAGTGAACCTAACTTGCCTAATCTCCATGCTCCATCCAGTGACTGACTAAGCATTACCTTGTACTCATACTGTGCTGCATGATCTGATCTTTCTTGTATTCAGGTATTGTCATTTTGCTGTATGTCACCCCTAAATATTGTATGTATCCCTATTTATTGTCCAGCGCTGCGTAATATGTTGGTGCTTTATAAATACAACAAATAAATGAATAAATAAGGAGAGGACTTCAACCTGGCCATAGGGGCGGTGATATGCCAAATATGTAGTGTGAATTTAATTGTGGGGAGTATAAGTTGCTGCTGCTGTATTTTAGGTACAGTTTGTGTCCATAGTAGGGAAGCTACTATGTGTCCATAGTAGGGGGAGACAGGGAGCATACTAGTTGCTTCTATGAGGCCCCATTTTGTAAATACTTTTACATCGGACCATTCAGATAACTGATGTAGGTGAGCAGCATAGTAGTAGTAGCGTATATGTGGTAGCCCAAGACCCCCTTGTTCTCTAGGAGAGAGAAGGATGTTTTTGTGGACTCTTGGTCGTCTATGGTTCCAGACAAATTTGTGAAAGGCCGCTTGTAGGGTCGTCAATTAGGAGGATGGTATCAGTACTGGAAAGGTTTCAAAAAGATATAAGAGACGGGGCAAGATATTCATTTTTAAAGCGTATATTCGGCCTAGCCAAGAAATCTTGTAGGCAGTCCATTTGTGTAAATCTTGCATGATTCGTTGTATAAGGGATGAGAAGTTACATTTGTATATAGTACTATAAGTGGGAGTAAGATGGATTCCTAGGTATTTTAGGGATTGGGTTTGCCATTTATAGGGAAAGCTACTTTGTAGAGAGGTAAGGAGGTCTGGGGGTACTTTTATAGGTAAGGCCTCAGTTTTATCCTGATTCAATTTGAAACCAGATAAAGACTCAAATAAAGATAGGGTGTCATGTAAAGCTGGTAATGAGGTAAGTGGGTTTACAATGGTCAGTAGAATGTCATCTGCAAATAGAGAGATCTTATACTTGTGCTTACCATGGTTAACTCAGTTTATGTTGACATTTTGTCTAATTGCTTCCACAAGAGGCTCAATGCTGAGGGCAAATAGGAGTGGGGAGAGGGGGCAGCCCTGTCTCGTGCCGTTGTGAATTTGGAAGGGGTTAGGAGGAGCAAAAGGTAGCTTGATTGAGGCTGTTGGGCTCGAATATAAAAATCTAATTAGATGCATGAAGGGACCTGTAAAGCCTTGGTGTTCAAGTACTTTGAAAAGAAATAAAAGCAAGAATAACAGAGGCGCCAGCAAGTACAAAATAATTAAAATCCGCTTAAAAGGAGGGGTGTAGGTGGACACACCTCTCAGGTACAAAATAGACCAGCCAATACGCTGTTATTTTTTAACAGTAATATTTATTGGGGATTCTCCAGGTATGCAACGCGTTTCACGGGTAAAGCTCCCGCTTCATCAGGCAATCAGATAGGAGAAACACTGGGAGGGAAAAAACAAAAGGAAAAATATGCCAGGGAATGCTTGATTTACAGAAATGACAATAAACGCGAGACATCTCTACACACATTATATATAAAATTATATATACAATATAAGCAAAAAACTCTTTTTTGGGGGGTGTTTTTACCACAATCTGAATCATAGGGATATGTAACATATCTGAATATACTAAAAATCATAAATGCAAATGAATACCACCTAGTATCACACAAACCATATGCTAAATATCCTTGTATATACTGCTCTTTAAGATATGGTCAACTCGATGAAAACCACTATATAAAGGTCTTAGTACCAGATCATATAAAAAACAAGTAAACACTAAACCAGGCAAGTAGTACCAACTCTACTTCCAAAATAAAGAGGGGTGTGAAAAAGCACATGTATGTGAGGATATATGGAGAACGATTGCTTACCAGTAATAGGTCCAATTCTGGATCAAGCGCCTCTATAGGGGTCTGTGATGGTGCCTCTGTGGTATATAACTCCCTATTGGCGCCAAACTGAGCTCTGAATGTGGGCGGAAGTATGTGCCGGGAGCGTCGCAATGACGACTTCCGGTCTTGCGGTAGGACGGGCAGCGCAATATGTTATTTAGGACGCAACGCCCGTGCTATTGGTATGGGCGGATGCGGATGTAATGTCGCATCCACTCTAACGGAGGTGTTATGGCTTATGGGCAGACGCATGCACAGTGGATGTTAGAGGCTGCAGTTGACATTTTGACTGGCGGCTACAGTCCGTGATGTTACAAGGGGCGAAATTGTTCTTATCAAAAATGCCCTACAAAGTTTTATTAAATATATAAATCAATAAACAAAAATATGAACAACTCATACGGATAATGTAACAAGTTTTTCTGTAAAATGGTGCACATTGGATAAATAATAATGCTATTTGCATTCTGATGCTGCCATCTACTGGTGTTTTTGGAAGTAACATGACTACTTCAAATAACCGTATGAGGAAGAGATGTCTCCTCACAATGCAAGCATCTCTTTGCAACAGAGTTGTAGTGTTCTCTGAATACCTGTCTATTTATTCTTCTCTTACATAAGTGTCCATGGTAATTGGAAGGTCATAAAAACTAGTATCTAAAATTAGTAATAAGTGTCTACAATCCCTATCCTATGGTGATTGTAGTCGTTAGATTTGATGGGCTGTATCTAAAAAGTAAAAATTATATAAAGATTGTATAAAAATGTAAAATGCAATCTGCGACTCCCAATAGACTACAGTAAAACGACAGATTAATAAAACATTTTTTGCACTGAAAAACTTAGCATCTAACATATTTTTACACGAATAAAAGTAATAATAGATATAGTAATAAGTATTTTTTCACAGAATTTTTCACAACGAGAAGGGGAAAGAATAAAAGAGAACTGACAAAATGATTAAAATGTCTCGTATCTAGAATAATTTGTCCAATTTTGAAAAGAGATGACCAGTTCAGTCGGTAAAAGGCCTTCTCTGCATCCAAACTTAGAAGCAGAGAAGGCCTGTTGATATAAAGTTTATAGCTCTACACATATTATCTCCCGCTTGGCGGCCTTGGATGAAACCTACCTGGTCGTTATTTATAAGTACACTGACCAGATTTTTCTTGGCTCAACCTGGGACGGAAGGGGGGGGGGGGTGCTAGCTCACTGCACCAAAAATGGGCGTGTCCATGACCACAGTGGAAGAATGGGCATGGCCATGACATGATGTGGGCGGAGTAAACGTCTGAGGCAGTGGGCCAGAGTTTCCTCCCAAAACACAAATAGGCAAAGTGACCCTAAAGGTAATTAGGCAATGTTCCCCAAACACATAAGAAAGAGCAGTGTTCCCACAATGATGTGGTGAAATAGGAGATTTGCATCATGGATGTCAGTCCATGACATGACTATGTACTATGTAAAGTATTGCAGAAGATGCAAGTGCTACATAAATACATAATAATGATATGGCGGCAGATTAGACTTTGACTATGGCTGGGATTAGAGTGTGAGCTCCTCCAAGGACATGACTACATTCTCTGTAATGTGCTGCAGGAGATGCCAGTACTATATAAATACATAATAATATTGTAGGACATTAGACTATGACTATGGTGGGATTAGATTGTGCATGTAATCTGCAGAAGCTGCTGATGCTACAGTATTAGCATACCATTTAATAATCATGAGCCCCCAAAATGTCAAATGCTGCAACTATAACCCTAAAGCAGCAAATGCAGTCTCTATGGCCATCAAATAATAACTGCAGCAACCGTTACCTTTGACACATGAATTGCAATAACTGTTACCTCCAACAAATGATATGCAACTACCGTTACCTCTGACACATGAAATGCAGCAGAAAACGATTACTCCGACTACACAAACGGTAAATAAGCCAAACATTGCCTCATGCGGCCACAGAGTGCCACGGCTGGGACACCCGGTGGCCAAAAGTGGGACATAACTTGGGACACATTGCAGCCTGGGACAGAGGACCCTGAACCTGGGACGTGTCCCAGATAAAATGGGACATCTGGTCAGTGTATTATAAGTCTAACTAACTTTGGATTAAGACGATTAGCTATAGTTTTTGTAATCATTTTTAAGTCCGAGTTTAGAAGGGAGATGGGTCTATAGCTTTGGGGGAGTTGGGGGTCTTTTCCGTCCATAGGGATAACTGTGATAAGTGAGTTAAGAATTGTATTGGGTGGGAGTTCGCCCCGCATCATTTTATTGGCCATGTCAGTTAAAGGTGGAATGAGAACTGATTGAAAGTATTTATAATATGAGTAGGGGAGTCCGTCTGGTCCTGGGGATTTAGAGTAGGGTAATTTTTTGAGGACGTCTAGTATCTCTGTCGTGGTGTTCAGGGCAGTAAGATCTTGGTCCGTTAGTTTGGGGAGGTGAAGCTGTTCCAAAAAACTTGATATTTTTTCAGGAAATTGTGGGTTGGTGGATGGGTCTGATAGGTTATAGAGTTGTTTATAGAAAGAGGCAAATATATTTGCAATTTTAAGTCGGATCATAATGGGTGACACCCTGAGGATCCTTCATTGCGTAGATTGTATTTTGGGAATTTTGCGGATTAAGCTTTCGAGCTAAGATACTGTGCGGTTTATTGCCTCTCTCAAAAAACAACTGTCTCGTCCATTTAAGGCTTTTTTTAAGTTGGGAGGATTGGAGAGTGCGAATATCTAGTTTAAGTTGCTGAATAGCAGAGAAGTTCTCCTGTGTAGGTTGTTGTTTATATATATTAAATGCTTTTGCGAGGGATATATTTAGTTCTTTGAGTTTGTTTGAGGTGTATTGTTTTTTTCTAGAGCCATGTGCAATAAAAAAGCCCCTAATGAAAGCTTTATGGGATTCCCAGACTAAGCCTGGCGATGGTACTGAGCCAGTATTTGTTTCAAAAAATGATTGTAGTTCCTCTAGACATTTTGAAGTGATCATTTTGTCTTTTAATAGGGATTCATTTAGTCTCCAGTGCATTGGTTTATGTGGGTTGGACCACCAGTCAATATCTAATAGTACTGCTTGGTGATCAAACCAGGCGGTGGGAATTATAGAAGCGTCAGTTAAAATGGAAAGGAGTTGGGTTTTGGCAAATACATAGTCGATTCGTGAATGTGATGCATGGGGGGGGGAGAGAAGAATGTGAAATCAGTCATTGTTGGGTTGGCTATTCTCCATAGGTCTAATAAGCCGAACTTTCGGAGGAGTATACGAAAGTTACGGGAGTTTCGGTCGTGTGAAGCAAATGAGGACGGGGAAATATTTTTGCTTCTATCCTTAATGGAGGAAAAGGCCAGGTTGAAGTCCCCTCCCAAGATAATTGTACCTTAGCATTATTTTGCAGTTTGGTGAGGAAAGAGGACAAGAAGGAAAGTTGTTGTTTGTTTGGGACATATACATTTGCTAGTGTAATTGGTTTACCTGCAAAAGAACCCAATAAAATCAAGAAGTGTCCTTTGTCATCACGTATAATTTTTTCTACTTGTAGGGGAAATCCTTTCTTGCAGATTAATGCTACCCCAGCTCTTTTTTTAGGCCCAGAAGCTAGGAACACATCAGTATAATATTTATTGAGGAGGCGTACGGAGTCTTGAGAGGTCAAGTGTGTCTCCTGAAGGAAAGCTAGATCTACATCAAGTCTCCGCAGGTCTCTCAAAAGAGATATTCTTTTTTGAGGAACATTGAGGCCCTTAGTATTTAACGTATAGAGCTTAACCATTGTCTAGAAAAAGGAGTGAATTAACATGTAGGCAACTGGCAAACTTTAAGTATAGAATCTTAACATAGCATGGCAGTGTAAAGAAGAAAGGAAGAAGAAGAGTATATACATAAATCACAAATATGCAATATAACGCCTTTTGAGCAAAGCTGAATTTTTGATAGCCACTGTGTAAGTTGTGGCAACAGGTGAGGACAACTAAAATTAGTTGCAAGAGGTTAAAGTGCCAGAGGGTGGCTGGTCCTCTAGGGGGCCAGGCAGTCTCATAGGCATCTTTCCGGAGGTACATGTAGGGGCCCAAGAAAGAACCCTCAGAGTCCAGAGCCTGATCCCCAGTTGAAGAAAGGTTAAGGAGATCATGGGTTATTGTGGGCTAGTTATATCAGATGGGGGAAGGCTTATTGAGTCTATCCCGCTAGTCCGCCATTAACAATTTCCCCTTGTGGATAGTTCAACTAGGCAGAGCTTCCATTTCATCCTGATTTTCAGGGTAAGTGAGGCTGCGTGCAGGAGTTTTGTTCCACTCGGATATATGCCGAATCTTTCGTGGTGGGGATCTGGCAGATGGAGAGAAAGAGTGTTGCACAGGTAATATTGACGGTAGTCGGAGACCCAATTGCTTCAAGAACATAGGAGCATCATCTAAGTCAGTAAGTGTGAACTGAGCTCCCAACCTGCTGACCATAAGGCGGAATGGGAACCCCCATTTATAAGGGATTTTTGCGTCATTTAGCAATTGCGTAACAGGTTTGAGGGCCCTCCTTTTGTTCAGAGTAATGAGTGACAAGTCGTTGTAAATCGACAGTTCATCTCCTTTGAATGACACTTTGGGGGTATTGCGTAGAGCACACATTAAGGCTTCTTTCGCTTCGTAATAATGGAGTCGTATTATTACATCCTTGGGTCGGCGTGCTGTCGGTTGCCGTTCTCCTAAGGATCGGTGAGCATGATCCATTCACCAGAATTCACTTCGCTGGTCAGGCACTATAGAGTTATAGAGTTCAGTGAGATGCGGTTTTAGGAGATCAGGTGTGATCGCTGCAGACATGCCTTTGATTCTAATATTCTGTCTCCTGTCTCTATTTTCACTGTCTTCCTGAACAGATCTAATAGCTTTCAAGTCATTCTGCATAATATGCTGCTCATCCTCTAATTCGTGTTGTTTAATAGTTAGAGTGTCTATCTTTCCCTCTAAGCCGTTGGTGCATTCCCCTAAAGATGTAATGTCCCCCTTAAGGTCTTTAATGGCAGAAAGTATTACTTGCTGCAGTGAATCATGCAGAGCATGATAATGCTTGTCTAATGTTACCTCCAGCATTGCTGCAGTCAGCGGTGTCTCCCCTGCAGACTGTGAGGCCGTTCCAGTGTGCTGCTGCTGTGAGATATGGAGGGCGGGTGCAGAGCCTGCAGGATCAGCGTGGTCGGCACCATCTTGGGAGGGAGGAGGGCGGATGAACCGATCCATGGATCCGGCTTGTGCGGCTGGCTTGGGGGCTTCTTTTGTAGCCATCTGTGCGGGGAGATGTTTGGCTGCTGATCTCCGTGTCCGCCAAGCTTTTGGAGCGAAGAGGCAGCGAATAGCGGCGGTTTCAGTGCGGGGACGGGCCGGAGCTCTGTCTCTAAGCGGCCATCTTGGGTCCGCCGTGCATGCGCCTTGGATTTCTCTATTCTTTCTAAAGATCTAATGGCTGTCTGTGAGTTAATGAGCCTCTGCTCTGTTTTATATGCTTCATGTCGAGTCATTTGTACCATTCTTACCCTTGTTTTGTACATCTGCTGCTGCTGTAAACTTTTGTTATTCTTCATAAAACTGTTGTTTTATATATTTGCTGTTTTGCTTTAATAAAGGCTGATTTAAAAAAAAAGAAGCATGTATGTCTATCACCAATTTGGAGGCGGGTGTTGGATGGCTTGCTCTAGGTGGTGTGAGCCCTGGTGTGAGTTGTCTACACCTGTCCCCCCCCCCCCCGGAGTGCTGTGTGTGAGCCAACCCCGAGCTCTACAAGCTCGGGGTGACCCATGCCTCACTCCTTTCTCTTATGTGTTGCACCCAAGCCATGCTCAGCAGCAGAATGCAATGGACGTTAAGTGCCTGGTTTTAAATTTTGGGAGGTGGGTGCGGATAGCTCGCACTGGCCACACTTGGGGGGGGGGGGGGTTGCCTGCGCCACCCAGCCTCCCCCTCCGGGGTGCCACTGTAGTTCCCAGGTAGTGAGAGCACCTGGGACCCCGCGGTCCCCCCGGTTGTATGGGGGCATTGGGAGGAAACAGTAAATTCGGGCGCCTGAGGCTAGTGGACAAATCGGGCGCCGCCATTCACTCCTATAATAAATATCGTTTAATGGGCGCCCGATAGGAAAAAAGGGCGCCGGAGAAAAATAACGTTTTAAAAGCGGCGCCTGGAGACGTAATGTTTTATTACTGTTTCTCATGATTACACATTATTTAATGATTTATACATTTTTAAATTTTATTTTTAAACGAAAAACAGTACAATATTTTTTTTAAACATTTTTTTTAAACGAAAAACAGTACATTTTTTTTTTAACATTATTTTTAAACGAATAAACTAACAGGGGGGTCTTAGGTTTAGGCACCAACAGGGGGGTCTTAGGTTTAGGCACCAACAGGGGGGTCTTAGGTTTAGGCACCAACAGGGGGTCTTAGGTTTAGGCACCAAAAGGTGGGTCTTAGGTTTAGGCACCAACAGGGGGGTCTTAGGTTTAGGCACCAACAGGGGGTCTTAGGTTTAGGCACCAACAGGGGGGTCTTAGGTTTAGGCACCAACAGGGGGGTCTTAGGTTTAGGCACTAACAGGGGGGTCTTAGGTTTAGGCATCAACAGGGGGGTCTAGGGGTTAGGGGTAGGTACAGGGAGGGTTACTTAGTATTTTTTTTTTTTTAAACGTTATTATACGTTTCACTATTTAAACGAAAGATTAACGTTTTTACAATTGCCGATTTAATGCACATTATTTAATGATTTATAACTTTATAAAACATTAATTTTAAACGAAATACAGTACAATACATTTTTAAACGTTATCCATGCTTATCGTTAAAAACCCGGCGCCCTTTTTTCCCAGCGCCCCTTTTTAACGTACGCGCATTGGGAAGCCTCCCCGTGGCGCTCCTGGATAGTGCTATTGTAGCATGTACTAATTCCCGCAGGGCAACCGCTTTGCGGTATTGGTTTTTGACCCTGCATAGTTTGGCATGCAAAAGCAAATGCACATTTGCATGAGCATTGCCTCATGAATAGCCAATAAGGTCAAATTTGCAAAGCCAGATATCTCAGGTATTCACTTGGTGTTTAATGCACACATTAAACTCTCTGTGTAAGAAGCAGATGTGGCACTTGGCAGTGGCACTTGTCACTTTGCACTTGGCACGTGGTACTTTGCACTTGGCATGTGGCACTTTGCACGTGGCACTTTGCATGTGGCACTTTGCACGTGGCACTTTGCAATTGGCACTTTGCACTTTGCATGTGGCACTTTGCACTTTGCATGTGGCACTTTACACATGGCATTTTGCACGTGACACGTGCCAAGTACCCTGTATTACGTGCAAAGTACCAAGTGCCACGTGCAAAGTGCCACGTGCCAAGTGCCAAGGACCACATGCCAAGTACCGAGGGCCACGTGTCAAGTGCCACGTACCAAGTGACAGTCAGACAGCAGAGGAGAAGTCACTAACTGTCACAGTGGTACTGCTCAGCAGCACAGCAGTTCTGTAGTAAGCTAACACAGTAGTACTACTACTCTAACTACTACTAGCACTGACTGCAGTACTACAGTACTAACTACACAATAACACAGTAATCCTAATCCCTAACCTAACCTATACTGTAGCTAGCTAAGGCTAATAGCTGGCCAGCAGGCAGCAGCTGGCCTGGTGGTCTGTGCACAGGCTCAACACACACACAGACACATAGCAGCTGCCTGCAGCAGACATGCAGCACACACTCTGGCTGTCTCACAATGAAATCAAGCTAATTAACAATACAACAAAAGTGTAGTGATAGTGAAGGGGTTAATCACTGAACAGCTTTAGGTTTATCACTGTGTACAGCACTTGCTAGGCCAGCAGCACTGGATCCTGTCTCTCATTGAGCATTCACAAGCAAGGACGAGATTTCTCTTCATGGCAGCCCTCCTTATTATACAGGGGGGGTGACCAGTGTTCATTTCTGTAATTGTGTGCCAGGGCTTAGGCTGGGAGCCCTCTGATTTGCTCAATGAGGTCAGGTGGGGCTGGCTAGGGTACCCCTTTGGGATTGGTTGCTAGGGCTTTTGCTGGGAGCCCTCTGATTGGCTCAATGATGTCCTGGTCATCATCTACTTAGTGGTGTTGATCAAACAGTGCTCGGCTCTGTTCGTTATACCCTGAACATTCGCCTGTTCGGGTCGAGCACAGCCGAGCACCGCATGGTGCTCGGCCACACTGTTCGGTCTCCTCCCCTCGCTTATTGGCGCCTTTGCAGGCAGCCAATAAGCGGCGACAATGCTTTTTCCACAGCTATGGTCACACAGCCTAGCTGGCTGTGACCATAGCTGTGATTGGATGAGTGGGTCACGTGGTTCGGGTATATAAATACCTGAACGCATGCAGGCTCCGCCATTCACATGGGGTTTAGCTTGGGGTAGGTAGGAGACAGAGCTAGTGGTTAGGTGCCAGCACTGCCAGCCAGGCCAGTCACAGTGCCCCAGCCTCATCACCACTGCCAGCAGCAGCAGCCACAGTGCCCCAGCCTCACCACTGCCAGCAGCAGCCACAGAGCCCCAGCCTCACCCACTGCCAGCAGCAGCCACAGAGCCCATGCCTCACCACTGCCAGGCATTGGCAGCAGTCACAGTGCCCCTGCCTCACCACTGCCAGCAGGCACTGCCAGCAGCCACCGTGCCCATTGTTTTTGTTGCCAGGCCAGCCACAGTGCACCTGCCTCACCACTGCCAGCAGGCACTGCCAGCAGCCACAGTGCCCATCGTTTTTGTTGCCAGCCACAGTGCCCCAGCCTCACCACTGCCAGCAGGCACTGCCTGCAGCCGCAGCCACAGTGCCCATCATATTTGGTCCCAGTTTCAGTGCCAGCTGGGAACAGTTGTGCCCATAAAAAACACAGTTTATTGAATTTTACTCTTGCTTTTTGTTTTAAAAAAGAGTACTTTCAGTGCCAGCTGGGAACAGTTGTGCCCATAAAAAAACACAGTTTATTGAATTTTACTGTTGCTTAGTGTTGTATAAAAAAGCAGTACTTTCAGGGCTAGCTGGGAAAACTTGTGCCCATAAAAACAAAACAAAACGTTTATTTCATTTTTCTTTGTGACAAGTAACGACTACTATGAAGAAATCCAGTGAAAGAGGGAGGGGCAGGGGAAGTGGGATTTCCCCTGACGGTTCACATAGATGCTTTGTTTGCACACCAAAGAAGAAAACCCACTCAATACCACCCATCTTGTACGGGCAAAAAACAACCCGCAATAACCCACAAGAATGGGACCAGGTCGTTAATTGGTTGACCTCTCAAGCATCCAGCAGTGGGTTAAGCACCAGCCCATCCTTGTCAGGCACGAGGTCCTCTGCCAGTTACAAGGAGCCAGTGGGCACAAACGTGACACAATCGGCAGCTATACCATGCACATAACGGCCAGTCGGCCACATACCGAGTCCGACCAATTGTTCCACGACACAATGGGATATTCACAGGAGCTATTCTCGCCCCCAGATGTGCAACCTTGCATCTGTGAAAGGTCAATGGAACAGCCACAAATGTTGTGCCTGTATTCACAAGCAGTGGATGCTAAAAATGCACCAAGGCAAAGCGAGGACGAAGACACCCAAATCTCGCAAAATGCGCAGCAATTTGAATCGCAGGAGGTCTGCCAAGATGAGGAAGAGAATCACGGGATTGAGGTGCGCAGAGGTTGTTCTGAGGAGCTCTAATGCAGTTCACTCACATGAGATGGAAAAGGAGGTTACGGACGATGAGTTCACAGACCCAACATGGGAAGCAGGCCATCGCCCTTGGGATAGCACTACAGATGAGTCATCTGAAGAACCCACTGCTGCAAGAGTTCACGTTGTGCCGCAAAGTAGTCAGGGAATATCAACCACAAGGAGCGCACAAGTAAGACGCAAAATAGGGATGCGCCAAACTCCCCAGCAAAGCAGTAGGTCTTCGAAAATCTGGTCTTTTTTTGACGACAGCAGGGAGGCTGTAGCCAAGGTGGTTTTCAAGGTTTGCAGGACCACAATGAGCAGGGGAAAAAAAATTTAACAACCTCTCCACCACCAGCATGTGCCGGCACATGGAAGCCAAACATCGCAATTTGTGGGCAGACACACAAGGCCAGGGTACTGGCTCGCTTCCAGCCCCCAGCAACACTGCCTCCGTTTTGGACACCAGTCCCTCCTCAGCAGACCAGCCATTACATGTTGGCCAACCATCAGTACCTGATGTGAGTCGCAGCAGTAGTGCACTTGACTGTTCCCAGTCATCGACAACAACCAACTGCCCTTCAGTGGGCGAGCCAACTGTTCAGTTGTCTGTCTCAGAGAAGTTGGAGCGCAGGAGAAAATTGCCAGCAAACAACCCCTGGGTCATGGCTGGCACTAACAGCCAGCATTGCCAAATTCCTGGCCTGCGAAATGCTGCCATATAGAGTGGTGGAGACAGAGAGCTTCAAATCCATGATGTCGATAGCCAAACCATGTTACGTGGTTCCCAGCCGCCACTACTTTGTGCGCTGTGCCGTGCCAGCATTACAGGAGCATGTGGTCGCAAAAATCACCTGAAGCCTGAAAAATGCAGTTGCCTGCAAGGTTCACCTCACCATTGACAGATGGACGAGTGTGTTTGGCCAGGGTCACTACATCTCCCTTACGGCGCACTGGGTGAACCTCTCCAAACTCTACCTCATCCGGCATTGCTAACCCAGCAATAGGTGCGTGGAAACGGTGCAGCACAGCTGTTGCTATGCGTCAGCAGGCCTTAGCTGATCTGCCTTGGAGATAAGCAGCACACAGGGGCTGAAATTTGGAAGGGGATACAGGAACAGACCCAGTTGTGGCTGGCACCGCTGGACCTGGAACCAGGCCTGGTTGTGTGTGATAATGGGAGCAATCTCATTAGCGCATTTCAGTTGGCAAAGCTGAGACACATCCCTTGCCTGGCCTCACGTTCTGAACCTAGTGGTTCAGCGTTTCCTGAGGACATACCCAGTCCCAGACGTGGCGGATCTTCTGCAGAAGGTGTGACGAGTGGCAAAGCATTTTCGCAAATCCAGTACCGATTCGGCCGCACTCACCAAGTTGCAGCAGCGATTCAGTCTACCCAACCGCCGCTTGGTGTGTGATGTCCCCACGCACTAGAATTTGATGCTGCACATGTTAGCATGCCTTTGCAAGCAGAAAAGTGCAGTAGTCCAGTATCTGATGGAGCAGTACCAAGGCAGTCAGCTGTCAAACTTCAGTGGTTCAGAATGGGCCACCATGTTGGACCTCTGCGAATTCCTCCAAAATTTTGAGCAATCCACGTTGCTTGTGAGCGGTAATAACTCATTAGTCAGCATTACAATACCACTGCTGTGTTTACTGAAGAAATCAATGTTGAAGATCAAGGAAGATGCAATCAGGATGGAAGAGGAGGAATTCAGAGAGGACACCTCAGAGCATGATATTATCCACATCAGGCAATCTGCCTCAGGAACCGCTGGTCCCTTGTATGATGAAGAGGATGAGGAACAGCTGGAGTTGGAGCAGGACATGGATACCTCCACTGCTGAGGGACATGGCCGTGCATGTTTGACTTCCACAATTCAGTGGGAATGGGCAGGAAAATATGAGGAAATATGAGGAAGAAGGTGGGCATGATGCTGGTGATGGTGCATCACAAGCAAGCACAGAACATGATGATGATGATGAGCAACCTGTTGGGAGTCTGGCACACATGACTCGGTTTAAGTTCGGCTGCATTGAACACGACCCGCGCACTGTCCAAATTCTGGCGGACGTGGAGTACTGGGTTTATACCCTTCTGGATCCACGGTACAAAGAAAATTTTCCAACATTTATTGAAGAAAGTGTCAGACAGTGCAAGAATACCAGAAGGCCCTTGTGGAGAAATTGGTGAGGAGATTTGCATCCTCCTCCAGCCACGCCGACAGACTGACTTCCGCTAACCCAGGAATAGGAGGGGAGCAAAGAACCACACAAGCTGCAGCTAGTGTCCACAAGGGAATGGTATCGGCAGTGTCCAAGGTGTGGCAAAGTTTTCTGACACCCAGGCGGCAGCCCACAGAACAGCATTCGCGCAGTTCCACCTCCAACACCGCTCGCCTGCAGAGGATGGTCAAGGACTACATGTTGGATGGCGTAGCCGTGTTCAATGATTCATCAGTCCCCTTTAATTATTGGGTCACTAAGCTGGCACGAACTGGCAATGTACGCAGTAGAGGAGCTGGCTTGCCCTGCCACCAGCGTTATGTCCGAACGTTGTTTCAGTGCTGCCGGAGGCATCGTTACAGATAGGCATATCCGCCTGTCCACAGCAAATGCAGACCGTCTGACACAAATAAAAATGAATAAACTATGGATTGGAACCGACTTCGCAACACCCCCCGACCAACCACCATGAACATCTGTGCTGGGTTAGCGTTGCCGGTCCCAGATAGGAATAGGACTGCTTTTCAGGAATATCTCCTTTGTATAATATTTATCAATGCATGGCAGCAAAATGCATTGGTTTAAAGTGAACCTGATGTGAGAATGAGATGGAGGTTGTCATATTTATTTCCTTTTAGACTATACCAGTTACCTGGCAGCTATAATGATCTATTTTAACGCAGTGCTGTGTGAATTAAACCAGAAAGAAGTATGCAGGTAATCTTGCCAGGTCGGACATTATTGTCAGAAACACCTGATCTGCTGCATGCTTGTTCAGGGTCTATGCCTGAACGTATTAGAGGCAGAGGATCTGCAGGACAACCAGGCAACTGGTGTTGCTTAAAAGGAAATAAATATGGCAGCCTCCATGTCACTCTCACTTCAGGTTCACTTTAAGCCTGAATTTTGTCCTCATGCTAGGCCTGGGTTGTGTCACAAAGCGTGGCCTTGTTCTCCTGTACCTCCTCGTCCATCCTGTGTGCTGGGTTAGCGTTGCCGGTCCCATTGGTAGGACTGCTTTTCAGGAGTATCTCATTTCTATTATATTTATCAATGCATGGCGACAAAATGCATTGCTTTAAAGAGAACCCGAGGTGGGGTACAGGCAATGAAATCCACATACAGAGGCTGGGTCTGCCTATACTGCCCAGCCTCTGTTGCTGTACAGATACCCCTTAAGCCCCCCCTCCGCTCTGCTATCCCCCATAAATCACATGACATGCAGCGTGTCACAGCAGGCTGTGCTTACCTCTGTATTGTCAGTCTCGGTGCTCCCCCACCTCCTGCATAGCTCTGGTCCCTGCCCACGTCCCTTCCCTCCCCGCTGATTGGAGTGAAGGGACACGGTCGGGGACTGGAGCTATGCAGGAGGTGGGGGGAGCGCTCAGACTGACAATACAGAGGTAAACACATTTATGGGATGATCACAGAGCACAGGGTGCTCTTAGGGGGATCTGGATAGCAACAGAGGCTGGGCTGTATAGGCAGTCGCAGCCTCTGTATGCAGATTTCATTGCCAAAACGCCACCTCAGGTTCTCATGATGAGAATCTCGTTCTTGCTTTGTGACTGCCACTGAGATACTTTGTCCGGTGTGTTTGGCTAAAGCAAGTGCATTATCTGAGTGTTAAACCCAGCATTTTTACACACAAACACCTGTATTATAACACTGTTGTATTGTTGTTTAGCTAGTAGTGTTTTATATTGTTGTAGTTAGTTAGTGTGTGTCAGTCTGTGCTGTCTGTGAGCTGTGACAGTCTCTGCTGCAGCCTGCAGCAGCTCTGCTAGTTAGGTGTCTGTGTCTGTGTGTGCTGTTTGTGCACATAGGCCAGGCCTGTGCTATTGCCTTAGCTACACAGTATAGTTTAGGGCATAGGGAGGATTACTGTTATATTGTGTAGTTATTCAGTACTGCAGTGCTAGTTGGTACTAGACTAGTACTGTCTGTGTGACTACTGCATTTCTGCTGTGCTGATCACTCTGAGTGTCAGTGTGACAGACCTTCCATTACTAGTGTGCACACTGTGTTCTACTGTGCTCTGTGTCACCCCCCGATTTGAATAAAGTACCCCACATCCATCTGGTGACATCATCAAACGTGCACTATGTCTGCTGGCACTGGCAGCCGGGGGAAGGCCATCAAAGGCAAGAAGAGAGGGAACATTGCTGGCACCGTCACCGCCAGCAGTTCTGCCACACTGCCCATTCAGCCGGTAGCCACAGGCCGTGGACGCACTGGGCGCCCAGCTGATAGGGGGAGTCACACTGCAGAGGCGCAGCAGCGTGTCGTGGCCATTTTTCAACAGAGTAGGTGGCACAAATTGGAGGAGAAAGATGCCAAGCCTGTAATGCATCTATTAATGGTGGATGAGCAGGGCACCACCAGCTCTGCAACAGAGAGCTCCACCCCCACTCCCACTCCTGTTCGCAGGAGCAGCAGCAGCCGCCCAGCAGCAGTGCATGGGGACTGGTCAGTCATGTCGACCCCAGTGGGCAGCCTACCCTCAGTGAGTGCTGACCCTGCGAGCGCAATAAAGCCTGTTACCACCACTGAGTTTGAGGGGGATATTCTGGCCAAAATTGGCTATGTGGATGAGTCACAGATACTGATGGTGGTTGTTGGGGAGGGGTCCTACTCCTTGCCTGATGTGTCAGCAGAAGAGGAGTTGGGGTCCGCAACATCCCAGCAGTTGTTTGAGGAGGGGGAGTCTGATGATTATGATGATGAGGTGAAGGCAGGGCCGGGCCGAGGCATAGGCTGGAGAGGCTCCAGCATTAAGGCGTAGTGTAGGAGGGGGCGCACAATTCATTCAGCTGTCATTCCTAATTGTGTATGAAGCAGAAAGAAATAAGAAAAGGGGATACATGGCAGTGACTGCAAGCCAGATAACTAGAGATTAAGGTGTTGGGGAGGTTGTGGGCCCTGTGGCGCCTCTTAGTCTAATAGCAATCAATGTGTGATGGCTGGGGTGGGAGGGATGGAGGGGCACACTTTGGTGTCTCAGCCTTGGGTGCTGGAGGACCTTGTCCCGGCTCTGGGTGAAGGACAAAGACTACAACCCACAGGAGGGGCATGTTATCTCTGAGTCTGAGGAGGAGGATACGTCAGTGGGTCTGTCATGGAGGATCATGATCTCTGACATTTGCAGGAATAGCAGTGACCCACAGCCTGCTGCTTCATCTTCTGCCCCTACCACTCAACCCCAGGCCCCAACCCCCGCAGGAACAAAACTAGCAGCAGCAGGGCGTAACGGGAAATTTTTATCCCCCATCTGGCATTTCTTTCATCTGCCGTCAGTTGAAAGCAAGTTTGTCACCTGTAAGGTGTGCCAGGTGAAGCTGAGCAGAGGTAGCACCCCTGCCAACTATGGCACCTCCAGCTTCATAAAACACCTGGCCAATAAACATCCCATTGAACATGAGGAGTTCAAGAGGCTCAAGGAAGCTGGCACTGGCAGTGTTCCAGCCAAAACCACCACCAGAACCCCCTTTGACACTGCCAACACTGAGGCCTGTTCAGGCAGCCAGTCCTCAATGGTCTCCTCTGCTCCCTCCTCGGCTTCCCGTGCAAGCCAGAAGTGACACCAGACCCTGCTGACCAAGTCGTTTGTTATCATTAAGGCTCAACCTCCCAGCAGCCATCGCATCCGGCAGCTCAACGGCCTGCTTACACGGGCCATGTCCTCCCAACTCCTCCCGTACTCCTTTGTGCAGGAGGGGAGCGACATGCGTACACTCCTGCAGTGCACAGCGCCGGATTGGCCTGACCCCAGCCGGCACTACTTTTCACGAACGGCCATGCCAGCACTACACTGCTTCGTGATTGCCAACGTGGAACGTGAGCTTAACCATGCAGTGGGTGAGCGGGTCCATGTGACTATGGACTCGTGGAGCAGTCAGTTTGGGACAGGCCGCTATCTGTCCTTCACCACACACTGGGTCAGTTTGGTGGAAGGGGGTGAGGAGGGGACAGCAGCATTGTCAAGCCAGTGGGTGGTGCCACCCCGCAGTAGGGTAAGGGGAAGTGCAGCAAGTTCCTCTGCTCTGGATCCACCCTCCGGCACACCCACCACTGCCAAACGCCCCCACCTCAGCAGCAGTGTGAAGGCTCGCCACTGCCAAGCGCTGCTGGAGATGGTCAGCCTGACAGCAGAGCACGTCCTGGCCAAACTCCAAGAGCAGGAGAGGCGTTGGCTGACACCCAGAGGCCTCAGAGTCAGAGAGGTGGTGTCCGATAATGGGGCCAACCTTCCTGCTGCCATCCGTCGGGGAGACCTCACCCACATCCCCTGTCTGGCCCACATCCTGAACCTGGTGGTTCAGAAATTTCTGAGCACCTACCAGGGGATGGAGCCACTTTTAAAAGTGGCTCGCAAAACAGTGGGTTATTTCCGCCACTCGGGCGGTGCCTCAGCGGCCCTGGAAGCCGTGCAGCTGGAGCTGAACCTGCCACGGCACCGTCTGATCATCGACGTTCAGACACGGTGGAATTCCACCCTGGCCATGTAGGAACGTCTGGTTGAGCAGAGGCAGGCTGTCAACCATTACTTGGCCAAAGCCACCTCCAATGCCACCGTGTACAGGACCAGCACCAGCAGCCACCTCCCGGAGATCATACGCAGTGCTGAATGGAGGAAAATGCAGCTGGTGTGCTTGGTCCTGGCACCCTTCCTGGAGGCCACCGACATGGTCAGCTGGGACCTTGCGTCAGTTTGTCAGTGGGTGACCATGGTGATGCATGCTACACAAGGTCCTGGATGGTCTGATGGAAGTGGGAGAGAAAGACTTGATCCAGCAGGAGCAGCAGCCACCTGCACAGTCCACCTCTGTGCAGCAGGAAGAGGAGGAGGTTGAGGACTTGGAGTTGGAGGAGTTGGAGGTCCCTGACCTTGAGGATGAGGAGGCACTGCCAAGTGCAGTTGCAGTGGTGCGGGGGTGGAGAGAGCAGGGGGAGTTTGAGGAAGAAGAGGAGAAGGACAGCACTTCTGAAGATCATGTGCCAGCAGATATGGCAGCCCTCTTCCCCATGGCAGCTCACATGTTGCAGTGCCTGCTCAGGGACCCAAGGGTCAAAGAGATGCGTGGTCGGGAGAACATGTGGATCTCTCTGATGCTGGACCCACGGCTGAAGGGGAAGATGCATTACTTCCTGCCTCCTGCAGGAGGAGACCCTGTGCGCCAAATGAGGGAGTTGCAGCGGTCCCTGGTTCAGCGCTTGGAGTAAGCCTTCCCCCAGACTCCCACCACTCCCTACTGTCACAGTCCAGCCAGCACAGCAGCAGGTGCCTGTATCTATCAGCAGCAGGCGCCCATCACACCTGCTGTCTCTCACAAAGGTGCTGTATGCCACACCAGTACAGCTGCCGAGTGAGGAGGTGCCTGCATCAGCAGCAGCATTTGGCTCTCAAAGCCAGAACCAGCGCCTGACCCGGATGGTGGCAGACTATATGGGGTCCTACAGAGGCCTTGAGAGCGACACTACTGTGGATCCCTTTGATTACTGGGTCAAGAACCTTGATATTTGGAGCGAGATGGCGCAGTACGCCCTGGAAGTCCTTGCTTGCCCCCCTTCCAGCGTGCTGATCGAAAAGTGTTTCAGTGGGGCCGGTGACGTGGTGACAAGCACCCCCAAAGCACCCCCTGGCGTGAACTGACTTCAGGCGTCTAAGAGACGCTGAGTCAGTTCACAGCGGCAGCCCGGAGCAGCAGGCAGGGCTAGGGTAAGCTGGCCGCCCGAAGCCCTGCTCTGCAGACTTGGAGTCTGCAGTGCAGGGCTTCGGGCGGCCATTTTCCCGTAGCCCTGCTCGCCGGGTAATGCAGGCTGCTGCAGGAAGTAAGAGGATCGTGGGAGCTGAGCTGCGCGCCACAAGGAGGTCGGGAGAGGAGGAGGTTGGAACAGGAGGTCTTCTGACTAGGTGAGGTAAATGGGTTTTTCTTTTCTTTTTCAGGTGGTGCTGCTGATTGTGGTCAGAACCGCTGAGCATTGAGCATATTGGGGTCAGATCTGCTGAGCATTGTGCATTTTGGGGTCATATCTGATAAAGGTTGTGCATATTGGGGTCATATCTGATAACGGTTGTGCATATTGGGGTCATATCTGATAACGGTTGTGCATATTGGGGTCATATCTGATAATGATTGTGCATATTGGGGTCATATCTGATAACGGTTGTGCATATTGGGGTCATATCTGATAACGGTTGTGCATATTGGGGTCATATCTGATAACAATTGTGCATATTGGGGTCATTGAACGTGTTTTTTGTTCAAATATGCTCACATTACGTGTATTTTCTTGAGAAAACCTACACAATTATGTGAATTTTCTGGGGAAAGGGTCACCTCTGTCTTTGCGTTGCACTTTTAAAGGGAACCTGAGGAGAGAATAATATTGAGGCTGCCATATTTATCTCCTTTTAAGCAATACCAGCTGCCTGGCTGCCGTGTTGGTCCTCTGCCTCTAATTCTTTCAACCATAGACCCTGAACAAGCATGCAGCAGGTCAGGGGTTTCTGACAATATTGTCAGAACTGACAAGATTAGCTGCATGCTTGTTTCTGGTGTAATTCAGTTCACTACTGCAGCCAATAGATCAGCAGGGCTGCCAGGCAACTAGAATTGTTTAAAAGGAAATAAATATGGCAGCCACCATATCACTCTCACCCTGGGTTTACTTTAAATTACAGTTAGCCCCGCCCTCATCCGATCATGACCACGCCCAGCCATACCCATTGGTCGTCAGCTCCCCCGGAAATTGGTCCAGCACCTGCATAGCACCCCCTAAAAAAAATTCCTGGAGCCGCCACTGCTGTGAAGCCCTTTCGTCTGTCCACCCAGTCTGTGGACAGACTGACGTTTCTCAAAATTAACCAAGCTTGGGTGGTTGGTGAATTCCTGGCCCCTGTTTTTGGCAAGAGGGGGAAATGAAGTGGCTGGAAATCACACTACGCCTGCCTTACCACCCTTTACCACCACAACCTCCAGGCTCCACATAATCCTGGTTCAAAAATTTTTGACAGCCGTGGTACCAACACACTAGGTGCCATGGTAAACACAATTGCTATTTAAGTTTTAGGAGGTGTCTGTGCTGTCCGAGTTGTGGGGAGGCCCCAACTGCGGCAGTACGAGCGCTTCCTGGAACCTCTCCTAATTTTTGAACTGTGCCGTGGTACCAACAAACTAGGTGCCATGGTGAACTATCTATGCTGCCTGCCAGACGTTTCACTTCTTCTCCTCCTCCTGTCTCCTGCTGCCTGTGCTGCTCCCACCGCCTGGGTGCATCGACCTACTCATCCTGCTCCTGCTGCTCCTGTCTGTGGTACCGACCAACACCAGGGTCTACACTAAACTACATTGTCTGCTGCCACCAACTATTATGCCACTCCAATAGCTGCATCGAGCTACTCATCCTGCTCCTGATGCTCCTGTCTGTGGTACCCACCAACACCACGGTCCACACTAAACTACATCGCCTGCTGCCACCAGCTATTACGCCACTCCAATAGCTGCATCAACCTACTCATCCTGCTCCTGATGCTCCTGTCTGTGGTACCCACCAACACCTGGGTCCAAACTAAACTGCATTGTCTGCTGCCACCAGCTATTACGCCACTACAAATACAATAGCATGTCCCCAGCTATCACACCACTACAATAGCTTCAATTTTTTGTCAGAGCTGAAAACTTTGATGTCCCACTTGTGCGGTTGGACTTTGGACACAAGGGGCCTGATTCACAAAGCGGTGCTAACAGTTAGCACCCTGGTGAAAAGCCCTTTATCATGCCTAAACTCAGTTTAGGCATGATAAGTTTAGGTGTGATAAGTTTAGGTGTGATAAGTTTAGGCATGATAAGTTTAGGTGTGATAAGTTTAGGCATGATAAGTTTAAGTGCCAACTGCGTTAGCACCGCGGTGAACAGCTGATCAAAAGTTTTACGCTAGCAAAGTCTGGTGTACTTCGTATAAAGTTTAATGGCGCTGCTTTGCGTGCGGGACTTTGCAAGCGATCTAAACTTATCTAAACTTAGCATGCCTAAACTTATCACACCTAAACTTATCATGCCTAAACTTATCACACCTAAACTGGCTTTTCACCAGAGTGGTGCAATGGTTATCATGCCTAAAGTCTCTAACTGGGTTAGCACCGCTTTGTGAATCGAGCCCAATGTGGGCTGCACGACCATCGACCGCTGCCTGGAACCTATCCTGATGTTAATAATTTACAGGCCTTTTTTTTTTTTGTTAACCAAATAATAAATTAGTGTTTCCCTTTAAAAAAACATGATGCTACATGCATCATTTACCTTAAAAACCCTTTTTAAAGCTATTTAAAGGGCTCTTCCGGTTTTTCTATCCGGATACCTGAATAGATCGGGTATCCATGGGTAATGCCGTCGGATATCCACGTTCACACGGATATCCGAAAGGTCGGATCCGGATATTTGAACTGGATCGGGTTATCTGGGTACCCGGATCCGGATCAATTCGGGTATTAAAAAGTACTACCCAAGCATCCCTGCCTACAAGAGCCTAACTATTCTTTCCCTAGCAGAGTTTGCCAGCAGCTGTCCCTTCACTAATTACTGCAGGCACACGAGTGAGGGATATGGCCGGAAGACCTTGCCTTTTATAAGGGGGGAGTGGCTTCAGGAGTGAGTGTAGCCTGATTGGCTCTCCTGTGCCTGCTGACTGTGATGTAGAGGGTCAAAGTTGACCCTAATGGAGCATTATGGGGGTGAACCGAACTTCCAGAAAAGTTTGCGTGCGAAGGCGAACGAGAACCACCAAACTTCACCTGGAACCATTTGCCGGCGAACCTTTCGAGCCATCTCTAGCAGTCACTGCATACATTTTCACTGCACCTGTGTGACTGCACATTGTTATGCCAGCAGTCATTGAATACCTTTTCCCTGCATCTGTGTGACTGCACATTTTTCTACCAGCAGTCACTGCATACCTTTCACTGCAACAAACACAATTGCTAACTTCCAGCCAGAGCAATATCCTGCCTCTATCTGGCCAGCAGACGCCAGTCAGCCAATCAGGTGCACTGTCATACACCCTTTGCCTGCTGTACCATACCTAGCAGGAATTACATAGATTAGCATTCAGGTGGGAGGCTTCGGTTGGACGCAATCGTGAATTGCGTCGTTTACAGGGACGCCCCGTGTAGGCACATCTCCCACACGGTCCCCTCCCTAACCACTCACCTGTCAACCGCATCCTAGAAGCTGCAAAAAATAAATTTAAAATCACAAACACTGGTCCACATGACAGCCCAGGGGCCCCAGGTCTCTCTCACTCACTGGGGCCCCCAAACCACCATGCGACACCTAGAGGGAAGTGCGGGCAAGCCCTGGACCTCTCACCTCCAGGGAACTCACCCCACCACCTCTAAACTGAATGTCAACTGCAACAAACACAATTGCTAACTTCCAGCCAGAGCAATATCCTGCCTCTATCTGGCCAGCAGACGCCAGTCAGCCAATCAGGTGCACTGTCATACACCCTTTGCCTGCTGTACCATACCTAGCATGAATTACATAGATTAGCATTCAGGTGGGAGGCTTCGGTTGGACGCAATCGTGAATTGCGTCGTTTACAGGGACGCCCCGTGTAGGCACATCTCCCACACGGACCCCTCCCTAACCACTCACCTGTCAACCGCATCCTAGAAGCTGCAAAAAATAAATTTAAAATCACAAACACTGGTCCACATGACAGCCCAGGGGCCCCAGGTCTCTCTCACTCACTAGGGCCCCCAAACCACCATGCGACACCTAGAGGGAAGTGCAGGCAAGTCCTGGATCTCTCACCTCCAGGGAACTCACCCCACCACCTCTAAACTGAATGTCAACTGCAACAAACACAATTGCTAACTTCCAGCCAGAGCAATATCCTGCCTCTATCTGGCCAGCAGACGCCAGTCAGCCAATCAGGTGCACTGTCATACACCCTTTGCCTGCTGTACCATACCTAGCAGGAATTACATAGATTAGCATTCAGGTGGGAGGCTTCGGTTGGACGCAATCGTGAATTGCGTCGTTTACAGGGACGCCCCGTGTAGGCACATCTCCCACACGGTCCCCTCCCTAACCACTCACCTGTCAACCACATCCTAGAAGCTGCAAAAAATAAATTTAAAATCACAAACACTGGTCCACATGACAGCCCAGGGGCCCCAGGTCTCTCTCACTCACTGGGGCCCCCAAACCACCATGCGACACCTAGAGGGAAGTGCGGGCAAGCCCTGGACCTCTCACCTCCAGGGAACTCACCCCACCACCTCTAAACTGAATGTCAACTGCAACAAACACAATTGCTAACTTCCAGCCAGAGCAATATCCTGCCTCTATCTGGCCAGCAGACGCCAGTCAGCCAATCAGGTGCACTGTCATACACCCTTTGCCTGCTGTACCATACCTAGCAGGAATTACATAGATTAGCATTCAGGTGGGAGGCTTCGGTTGGACGCATGTCATGATCGCTGCTGCAGCAGGCATTGCTGGAAGTAGTAGTGCTGCAGCTCAGGTAGTTCTGATCTCTTTCCATGCAAGCTGCATAGCTTTGTCTGCCTTTCCCTGCTGTCAGCTTGTGACTGATTATCATTCACCTGTGTGGGAATCTGCATGTCTGCTCCCATTGGATGACCTCAGTATAAAGATCTGCTTCCTGCAGGACTCCTCGGGTTTTCATAGCTTCAGTTTAAGCCTGTCTTGCTGTCGCTTCAGCCCCCGATCGTGTTTCTTGTTCTAAAGATACTTTGCTGGTTTTGCATCATATATTGGTTCATTGCCCATATATATGCATACCAGCACGTTTATTATTTTCCTTGTATTCGTGTTACGTTGATACATCAGTGACGCTGATATATACGTACACAAACTGTTTATATCCTGTGTTCAGTTAGTCAGTTCTAGCACGTTGATCACCCGTGCTGAGCTAGTTATCCTGTTCCTGTTACCGTTTGTGGATTGCGTTCATCTCTGCGAAGAGATAGCGAATCCTTCTGAGTCCTGTTCCCTGTATTACTCCAGTCCTAGCCAGCATTCCTGCTTATGTCATATATCGGTTCATTGCCGATATATACATATGTTAGTCAGACGTTACAAATAGTTTCATTGATAGCTGTAATTGTAATACACTAGGAAAACATACTTATTGTATATTTGTCTGTGTTACGTTTATCTATCTTGATCCTGCTATTTCCTGACTATCCTGTCCTGTCTTTGTGAGGCACGCCATCGCTGCAACGCATTGGCTGCCTCATTCCAGTCTGTCTTGTTGTGGACGCTTGCTATCACTAAGTAGCGGCTAGCTAGCAAGCGTTCATTCTGTCTACCTGTCCTGATCTCCTCAGTTCTGGTTTATGCGCTCAGCGCTACTTTGCGCTGAGACGTTATAGCAAAAGCATTGTTTGTGGCTGTCGGATCTGCACCGGCTCTGTGCGCCACAATCTCCTTTTGGAGTCAGTCCTCCCCTCCACTATACTGGGGATAGCCTGTTTCCTTGTGCTAGTGTGTGTACCTCCTCCACGTCAGCTCATGCGTTGCATGCTGACTGTGGAGAATACACCACCAAGCCTTACAACGCAATCGTGAATTGCGTCATTTACAGGGACGCCCCGTGTAGGCACATCTCCCACACGGTCCCCTCCCTAACCACTCACCTGTCAACCGCATCCTAGAAGCTGCAAAAAATAAATTTAAAATCACAAACACTGGTCCACATGACAGCCCAGGGGCCCCAGGTCTCTCTCACTCACTGGGGCCCCCAAACCACCATGCGACACCTAGAGGGAAGTGCGGGCAAGCCCTGGATCTCTCACCTCCAGGGAACTCACCCCACCACCTCTAAACTGAATGTCAACTGCAACAAACACAATTGCTAACTTCCAGCCAGAGCAATATCCTGCCTCTATCTGGCCAGCAGACGCCAGTCAGCCAATCAGGTGCACTGTCATACACCCTTTGCCTGCTGTACCATACCTAGCAGGAATTACATAGATTAGCATTCAGGTGGGAGATGTGTCTACACGGGGCTGACTGATTGGCTGACTGGCGTCTGTGTGACAGCACAATGTTGTATATACCAGTTAGTGCATCCATTTTCACAGCACCTGTGGGACTGCATATTGATTTACCAGAAGTCAGTGCATACCTTTTCACTGCACCTGTGTGACTGCTGCACATCTACAGTATATATATAATAGGCTAAGTGCCTCAACCTTCAATCAAGAAGAGGTATCGCCCTACCCCCAGGGCCGGTCCAAGCAAGAAGAAGGGGCCGGTCCAAGCAAGAAGAAGAAGTAGCGCCCTGCCCCCAGGGGCGGTCCTACACTTTCCGCTGAGCTGGAAGGGGTAGCGGGCAGGAAGGGGGTATTGGGCAAAGCGGCGGGGAGGGGCGTCGGACCCCCCCTCCCTCACCTGGGACCCCATCTGCGCTCATCCTCTAGCTTAAGATATATGGAAAACAAAAGTTTGCTTTCTAGGAACAGAAAGAATTTGCAATAATTCAGGTTGGAGGAGTGAGCTTGAGATGTCTCCCAGTGCATCACTGCTGAATATATGCAAATTGACCAGTGTTGCCCTTAGAAGCTAAACACTGCATTCCAGTGGTTCTGGAGGTGTGTTTAGATTCTAGGGGCAACAATGGTTAATTTGCATATATTCATCAGTGATGCACTGGGAGACATCTCAAGCTCACTCCAACCTAAATTATCACAAATTATTTCTGTTCTAAGAAAGCAAACTTTTGTTTTTCATAGCATTTTAGTAAGGAGGCTATTAGGACCATTGTAGCCCCTCGCACACTCACACACAATGAGTTCTGGTTCACCATGAGCTTGCTGATTAGTCTGTAGCTTAAGTTCAGCAGCAGCCGCCGCTATTAGTAAGAGACAGCGGGCGGGGATGACCCACCTCTTCCGTGTTCCAGCATGCGTTCCACTGTTGTCACTTCCTGCAATGCCGTCCATTTACAATACAGTGGGCGGCATTGCAGGAAGTGACGACAGTGGAACGCGGAAGAGGTTAGTCATTCCCGCACGCTGCCTCTTACTAATAAGCGTCGGCTGCTGCTGAACTTAAGCTAGAGGGGGAGCGCAGATGGGGAACCCAGGTGAGGGGGGGGGGGGGGTCCGACTCCCCTCCACACTGCAAAATTAAGCTGGAGGGGGAGAGCACATGGAGGACCCAGGTGAAGGAGGTGGGGGTCCAACCCCCCTCCCCGCCGCAAACTTAAGCTGCAGGGGGAGCGCACATGGGGAGCCCCCTCCCCGCCACTGTGCCCAATACCCCCTTCCTGCCCGCTACCCACTTATGTGGCGTATGCTATGCCGTGGGTCAGCTAGTTGTATTATAATACCAGTATAATAGCCCCATCTAAAGCTTTGGCTGTAGGGATGACAATACAGTATCAGTTAAAGTACCTTCAATATTATTTGAGTCAGAAGCTGTTTACTGAGTAAGTATTACAAATATAGAAAATCACCCAATCAAACAGTACCAATAGTTAAAACGATTGATGAGTCACTCAAGCAATATGCACTAGTGCTTTCTTTTTCTTCTTCATAACGACTTTTTTCACCCTGTTAAAAGCAGATTTTAAATTATAATGTTTTATTATTCTAAAGAAAGAAAAGAAACAGCTGATACCAGGCTGAGAATGGTGTAACTGACAGTTATATTCAGCACCATAAGAAATCTATAGCACTAAACTGTATAAAAAGAGAGGGGAGAGGAGAGGAGATTACACTGACACTGATATACTGCATAGATGTCACTGATCTCCAGGCTGCTTCTAGTATTCAACCCTCTAAGCCACTATGGCATATGCTGCAAGACAGTATCTTATTTGTTTTGGATTCTCCTGTTCATGAACCTTTATCAATGCCAGACTTGGCAATACAGACATAACTATACTGACAATATAAGGGAAGTATACAATTTTGTAGATTTTTATCAAGAGGGTGACTTTATCATTGGGGGCTTGCTATCCTTACGAAATAGTGTTGCTTTTCCACCATTTACGAGGATATTTTGTAATAGGTCAGTACTATTTTATATTGCTTGAGTATTTCAAGCCAGGTATCAGGGAAAAATGAAAAATGAAATAATTCTCTGTCTCAGTTATTGACATAACGTATGACTTATGTACCTAAAATATGTACACAGTGTGCCCAAA